>NC_091365.1:13261621-13282971 GCF_038502225.1 Cherax quadricarinatus | reverse complement strand
TATTATATATATATATATATATATATATATATATATATATATATATATATATATATATATATATATATATATATATATACACACACACACACACACACACACACACACACACACACACACACACACACACACACACACACACACACACACACACACACACACACAGCTCTCAAGAATTTTTTTTATTAGACAGAATCACCTTGTTTGTTAGAAGAAAATGAGGGAAATTTTTCCTTACTCTGACATTGATCTTTTGATGACCTTGTCGCATCAAGGAGATTTTGGTTATTTGACTGTTGAGTTCTCCAGGCTAACATATCCATCCAGTAAACGGTCGCTGTGAGATCGAGTGATCTCGCTGTGGTTCTCAGTTTAACAGTCGCTTGTGGAACATTTGAGAATTAGGTAAGACACATATGCAACAGTTAGGTATCTTTATTTCGAAACGTTTCGCCTACGCAGTAGGCTTCTTCAGTCGAGTACAGAAAAGTTGACAGAAGAGACGTGAAGACTGGACTGATTACATCGTCTTCACGTCTCTTCTATCAACTTTCCTGTACTCGACTGAAGCAGCCTACTGCGTGGGCGAAACGTTTCGAAATAAAGATACCTAACTGTTGCATATGTGTCTTACCTAACATTATTATTATTATAATCAAGGGGGAAGCGCTAAACCCGGAGGATTATACAGCACCTGGGGGAGGCGGGATGTGGAAGGCACTCAGGCTTAATTCGGGGAACTGAAGCAAAGATCCAATTCCCTAAATCAAGAGCTTCTCACCAACATCAAGGAACCTTCCCTGAGGGGTCTTACCTTACAACCTGTCGGTATTTTGTACCATTTTAATATTCAACATTTGGGAATGTTTATTAAGGAAATTTATCGTCAGTCAGTGGCTTATTCAGTCCATTACAGAGAAGAACGGTGGAAGATGATTCCCAAATGTTTAACAAATGGCTCATTCTTCAACTTAGTTTTTTACATCATTTAGATGTGATCTTCAGTGATCAGACTGAGGTACCACCTATATCACATAACCTTTGTAACTGACACCTCACCGCACACAAGAGCTCCAGCAGCTGTAGCTCAAAACCCTCAAGAAGCAACGCAGTTCTAGGCATCTCAACTCCTTGAACAGACCTAGTAACCATAATTCAACCATTTCAAGATCTTCAAGGGGGTGGATTTCATCACCTTTCAAATGCCTAACAATTCGCAAACGGGCAAAATTATTTACAAATATTATCTCTCATTCCACAGCAGGATTCGACCCTACACTGCATCAAAGTGCGTAGTACTTACTCTATCTTGGATCTGGCCGAGTGGCCAAAGTACTAAGTACTTTTTTACTG
This sequence comes from Cherax quadricarinatus, assembly GCF_038502225.1. NCBI lineage: Eukaryota > Metazoa > Arthropoda > Malacostraca > Decapoda > Parastacidae > Cherax > Cherax quadricarinatus. Next base: position 13,281,618 of record NC_091365.1, on the reverse strand, counting down.
CAGTGTGTAGATTCGAGATATGTTTGTAAACACCTTCCAAATGCCCAGGAGCTGTAGGTCAACAACATCAAGAGGCCCATAATGCAGATTTTCAACCATATTAATGTATTTTAGAAGGAAACATACACAAATAGCAAGCACATACGAGAATGAAACTTATAAAAGGGTTTGGGTCCGACTTGGGCCATTAAATACGATTATTTAGTAAAATACCATTAGATCAGACGAAAGTAGGTTTGTGAGGACCATAAAGTTTCTCACAATGATGGTTTTCAAGGGATTAAATCTCTCGTATCACACACTGATAGACTGATCTACATGTTGCTTTCCAATGAATGACAATGTGTTAATATGTGAGAATGTGTTATTTTCGCAGTTTAACAACATTGGCAGATTCTGACTTGGACGACATAACAATGAGAGCATTTCTCTGAACAAAATATTCACGTAATTAAAATTTATGGGTGATCATATATGGCATTTTTCAGTTATCACAATAAAATCAACTATTTCCACATTTTTATTTCATTAAATTAACAACTTTGTCCCTGCACAAGTTCCAGCTACATGCACCTTTGGCAGAGTTAGACGTATCAACATCTTGAGTTTGAAGTCATTCGAAAGGAGCATATTTAAGTTATTACACGGTAATATACACCTGTTCATAAAATAACATTGGAAAATTGGCCCCTACTCAAAAAAAAAAAAAAAAATGAAGCCGACCAGAGGAAGTCACGCGTTATCGCAAGGAAACCAACATATTTCGATTTATAGAGATGGCAGATTGACATTTGCGCAGTCAAAAAAGAAAAAACTTTAAGATACACAATGTTTAAAGTTTAAAACCGAGCAGAAGACGGCTGAAGAAATATTGCAGGTATGTAATACAAGGCTTCTCAAACAGGACCGACAACCATCAGATGCCTCTAAGGTTTGAACTAGTCTTCAGCAGCAGCAAATAGATAGGTGTTTCCAAAATAAACATATTTACATGTTCTCAAGTCGTCGCACGGAAATTTTAGAGGAAGAAATAAATAAAGAAACGTTGAAGGTATCCCCCACTCAAGGGATATCTAAATAAAGATATTAAAAATATATTTTAGATTAATGGGATTCACTGTCGTGGGAGCTAACGATAATGACGCCTTGCTATTTGTAGCTATTGATATTTTGTAAGGAATTGCTTTCCTTGAAAGGAGTGGTGGGCGTCTCGATGCTAGGAAAAAAAGGCTATTGGGACAAAGCATTATTTCAGCCAGGATATTGTGACTTACACTCTTGAACACAGTGCTGCGTGTTGCTGCTACAGAAGGAATAATTCCCTAAGGAAACTTCCTGTTTTACAACAAAGAGAGCACTAAATAGATGTTTTATTAAGTCAGTTTTGAAAGTGAAAACCAAGATTATGAATTCAAATTAAACTGATATTTTAAAAGAAGCAACACAGTTTTTGTGAATACTATTATATATAGCCCCCCCCCATACTCACCGAACATAGGTGCATTTACGGATGTCAGCCAATCAAGTTGGACTACATGGTCTCGTCTGTCATACATCAAAAGGGAAGTATGTCAGACATGAGGAGATCATTGATATCATAAAGAGAAGTCTCGCCACAGCCATTTGGCCAGTTGAACGGGATTCTCAAGAACTGATGTCTGACGGAAGTCAAAAGCATCCAAATGGAGTCACCATGCTACTATGGGAGGAGGATAAGCAGATTGCATGTGCCTCTACGTTGGCTGATACCTACTTGCCACAACTCTGAAGCTGAAGGGGGTGTAAGTTTATTCAGGTATATACGAAATACAGTTATAGATTATCATTCATAGCAGCATATTTGTAGAAAACCTAGGATAACACAAAAAAGTCAGACAGAGTAACTTCCATTTGTGCCGCCAGTTTCAGGAAAACCCCAAAAATCAACAAATATGGAGGGCTGCCACCTTCGTCTCAGTAGGGTCGGAGACCCTTGGAGTATGGGACAATTATGATCTAAAATTCTTGAAAGAGTTACATGAAAAATTCAGAGAAACTAAGAGACTCAGTGTCGTGATCCAGAGGGGAAATACCTGCAGCATTCTGGGCATGCGGCCCACTGCCTGGGAACTAGATGAGGTATATGAAACGTAGGCTCTGAGATGTTATTTATGTTGTTTTCCTTCCCAGGGTATCTTTGTTAATGTATTTTGTTTACAAATAAAGTTCGTACGGAATATTCAAACAGCTCCGGGGAGAATCTTGAGTATTTCCTGAAGTACATTTATTCTCTTCTCTGACGATGAGAGTTCCCATCTCTAGTTCTGGAGATGGGAAGTACAGTGTATTCACTCTCAAGGAGTCGTGTTAATGTTCCAGTTTTATAACTGTAGTGGAAGTGTGCCTCTGGCAAGACAGTGATGGAGTGAATGATGATGAAAGTTTTTCTTTTTCTGGCCACCCTGCCTTGGTGAGAGAAGGCAGATGTGTTACTAAAAATAAAAAAATACGTGCCGAATAGGTAAAAGTTGTTAATTAGCAAGAACTCATTTAAAATTAAGTCCTTTCTAAATTTTCTCTTATACATTTAAAGATACATTTTTTTCATTTATGTTAATGTAAAAATTAATAATTTTGTACCAAATGAACCTTACGAAACTTACCTAACCTTATTATAAGAAGCGCAGTTTAATTTAGCCTAATCCAACTAAATATATTTCAGATATGTTTAAAATAATTTAATAATAAACACAATGAAATATATTTTTTTTCGTTAGTTTCAGAATAATTTTTTCGAAATTATTGTATACGCAAATTTTTGCTTTCCTTATTCGGCAGGAAGAGCGTTGCTCTTTAAACCAAATTCGCAAGTTTTGCCTTTACGGCATGACACACATTTTATATATATATATATATATATATATATATATATATATATATATATATATATATATATATATATATATGCAATAAGATCACAATAAACAGGTGATTTCAGAATATGCAAAACAACCACTCTGAAAGAATAGAGAAATTCCAAGCGCTTTCGTGACTACTCACATTATCAAGGAACTATGAAAGTAAAGCATCCAAGGAAGCTATATAAGGGGTCTGGCCGGCACCTCACTATCAGATCCCACAACGGTTTAAACACCTGACGCGCGCCGACCCAACTTGGATAGGTCCTTGGCACAACTCATCCCACAAACTATTCTACCCAAGAAATAAGAAATTTTAAAGATTATTTGTCCAGTGTATTATTAAATTCTTCCCAAATTCTATTAATTATAAATGGATCTAATTTATATAAACCAAAGGAAATATTCATATTATTGTCAAAACTGCTTTTTATGAAACAAGATTCAATTATATTCCTGTCAACCATGGACTTGCTTGATACTACTTTCTCGACTTTTTGAAAATCAATTGGATGGTTAAAATCTCTTACATGAATAAATAGAGCATTGGAATCTTGTCCAGTTCTAATGCTATATTTATGTTGTTTTAATCTTAGTTCGAGATTTTTACCAGTTTGACCGTAATAAACTTCATCGCAAATTTTACAAGGAATCTTATAGACACATCCATCAGCATTTTGATAAAGAATTCCCCCCAAAATGCTGATGGATGTGTCTATAAGATTCCTTGTAAAATTTGCGATAAAGTTTATTAGGTCAAACTGGTAAAAATCTCGAACTAAGATTAAAACAACATAAATATAGCATTAGAACTGGACAAGATTCCAATGCTCTATTTATTCATGTAAGAGATTTTAACCATCCAATTGATTTTCAAAAAGTTGAGAAAGTAGTATCAAGCAAGTCCATGGTCGACAGGAATATAATTGAATCTTGTTTCATAAAAAGCAGTTTTGACAATAATATGAATATTTCCTTTGGTTTATATAAATTAGATCCATTTATAATTAATAGAATTTGGGAAGAATTTAATAATACACTGGACAAATAATCTTTAAAATTTCTTATTTCTTGGGTAGAATAGTTTGTGGGGTGAGTTGTGCCAAGGACCTATCCAAGTTGGGTCGGCGCGCGTCAGGTGTTTAAACCGTTGTGGGATCTGATAGTGAGGTGCCGGCCAGACCCCTTATATAGCTTCCTTGGATGCTTTACTTTCATAGTTCCTTGATAATGTGAGTAGTCACGAAAGCGCTTGGAATTTCTCTATTCTTTCCGAGTGGTTGTTTTGCATAATATATATATATATATATATATATATATATATATATATATATATATATATATGCATGTATTCTTGAAGGCATAAAACGTGGAAGTTATTGTGAGGTTGAACATTGAGCCTCTACTCCAATCTCTACTTCCCACCTTGGAAACAGCGCCAAGCCAACTTGACAGTTTTAAGCGAAGAGATCTAGCGAGGCAAAGACATCATTTGCCGCCCAGATCTGCAATATTAAGACCATGCTTCAAACTAAAGCCTCCAGGATCAGCTTCCAACGATAACCATTCTAATATCGGCCTGGGCACGGCAATAGCAGGAGAGATGAGAAGGATTTAGCTTGTATTGGAAATGATGATAATTGATAAAATGCACATTATGACGGCAGTAGCAGAAACAATTAGCATAATAGAACGTTGAAACAGGTTCTAATAATAACCATTAGCCAGAAATTCGTTCTGAACAGCAATAGATATTTTGAGAGTTGTATGTTATGGTTCAGTATTGTCGAACTGCCAACATCAGAGAATCGAATGAAGGTATTTTAGGAGGACAGAAATAAAATTGTGAGCCGCGGGAAATCGTGACCAAGTAATGCAATTTCTTGCTCGATAGAAATTAAAATAATTAAAGTTACGGGCCTTTAAGACAAGCCTTCTATAAAGTGCACTTTCAAACTGCAGCTCTTTATACAAACAACCCGCACACAGAGAGAAGCTTACGACGACTGTAACTGACGACTTTGTGAATGGTCTAAGTCGGACCGAAACGTCGTCGTAAGTTTTTCTCCTCAATGTGCAGGATTATTGTGTATTGTTCGAATCAGGGTATTGTGCGTTCTTGTTCTTTCGAAGCCCTTTCACAGTACTGTCATCCTTACTACTACCTTCTCGTCAGTACCATCTGTCACATAACCTTTGTAACTTCTCGTTAACTAATGCAGAAGGAACTGCTTTTAATACTAAAAGCCTTATTTTTAATTGACATTTAGTATATTAATCGGTTAAATTAATAAATAAAATACTTAAAGCTATTTTTTTTATTTGTTGGCCATACAGATTTGTGCAATAGTATCGTTGGTTTCTTATAAAGTAACAAATCCAGCAGTATTTGGACACTAATTGCCCTATCTGACGAAATTATTCTCCAGGTCAAATTTCTTTTTTTCTTTTTTTTTTCAAAATTCTTTAAGTACTTTATAACAGTAGAAAATTTCATTATGCATATTAGCCTGTCTCAGCAGCTGGACGACTGAGACAGACATCCGAACATATCTCAAGAGAGAAATAAAAGTGGGAATCAAAGAAAGATATGATTAGTACAGTTTCTTACTCACACTAGTGATGTTTTTTCCCACTGGTGACTCCACCCCCTGCTGCTTCAACTTGCCTGTCTGCAAAAAAATTATTCCATGCCCTTCCTAGTTCTTTCTTCCACTCTTCTGCAGTGAAAAAGGAGAAGTGTATCGTGAGGAGTATGTAATATGAGACAGACTTCTTAGGGCGAACTATAGAGCTACTAGGAGAGTTTTAAGACTGTGGAAGTGAGTGACAGAGTGGACAGAGTATCAGGGATGTATAAAGGATACGAGTGAGAGTTGAAAGTGTGTGTGAGTGAAGTTTAGGGTCTGGTAAGAGCGAGAGACTTGTAGGAGGTGTGGAAAGGTGTGGTAGTGACTTAGAAGGATTCGGAGCCAGGAGGGACTTGGAATGGTGCGTGGAAAATGGTGAATAACAGTAACTGAAGCTTGAAATCCACCTCTGTAATAGACGTCGATAAGCTTGGAAGCTGAAGTTAAATCACTCCCCCTCCCCCCCCCCCAAAAAAAAAAAAAACAGGAAAATTAATTTTGAGGCCTAAATCTACATCTCAGCAGGTCCAAGAGCTGGAGTTTAATCCTCTAGGACTATGCAAGATTTTGAGGTTAACGTGTCTGCAATAAATTGGAACATATCCTCAAGCACAGCCAGATAGATAAGCATTTGGACCAGGAGCTGTAGCTCAACACGATACTGGAATTAAATCCTCAAAAACGTAACTAAACGATGAGAGAGACAAAAGGCCTTCATAAGATATTTGACGAATGAGACACGTACATCACTTGAGTATCTTATCATCGCAATGTTTCGCTCGCACAGCAGACTTCTTCAGTCAAATGCAGAGGTGATTTTAATACTGAAGACAATGGAGGATGGAAAGAGAATTTTGAGGTTTTCAGTCCCTCAGTATCGAGACAATAAACATATCAAAGATTCGGCAACAAAGATACTGAAGATTCTGCAATAATGATACTCAAAATTCTGCCGTAAAATTACCAAAGTGTTGTACATGTTTCTTATTCATCAACCTGTCGATATCGTCCACCATTAGGATAATACACAGGATATTTATTGGAGCTGCAGGTGCAAGTTACTGGAACAAAAGACAGTTAAGACGACCAGAAGCAGCGAACACCCTCAAGTCTTGTTGACTGGGGCAACAAACCCTCAAGTGAGAATAAAGACTCGTAATGCAGATCAGACCTCTATTTCAGACGACGTTACATTCAGAACTGAGCCTCAAGTCCTTTCACCTGATAAAGCTCACTCTTGAGGGAAGCGCTAAAATTGAAGGTTACTTAGCATTACGTGTCTTTATACCGTCTTGACTCACCACAGTCTTTTTATACAAAGCTCCACTCACACATTCTTTAATTCTTCAATCTTCACGTTTACCCGAATTGTTTATTCAATTGTTTATTCAATATTCATTTTAATGAGAACTCGCAAATTATTCTCTTTCACGTAGAGATACTCTCCTCTTATTCCCACTATTTTTATCTCTTATTATCTAGTTCCCTTTCTTGAGGATCCTCCTGTACACTTTACATCATCTTTGTATTCAAAGCTAGATTTTTTTTTTTGAAGATGTTGTTTAACTGTGTTTATTTTGTCTCACATTTGTATCATTTGCAAATTGTTTATAGACTTCTTAGTTAAGGCTCCTCGTAATTCCTGTTTCAACTCCTAATCTTCTTAGCTAATTAAATGTAAGGTTTTCTAGTAATGAGACTTTATTCGTCACTCTAAAAATTATTAGAACCTGGTCCATTGACATAACTCAAGAGTGTAAATAATTACCCATTTTTCATTACTTGTCTGAGTGCCTGGGGGAGAGTTTTTGGCTCTTAGGTACGCCTTTTATCTTTCGATCGTCTGACCTAATTTAGGCTTGTTACATCTGTTTTTTAGGCCCTGTACCAGTTAGCTTGCATTGTGTAGTCACCTATTTGTGGTTGTAGAGGTCGAATCATAGCTCTTGGCCCCTCCTCTTCACTGATTGCTACTAGGTCCTCTCCCTGCTCCATAAGCTTTATCAAATCTCATCTTAAAACAATGTATGGTTCCTGACTCCACTACGTCACTTGCCAGACTGTTTCACTTCCTGGCAACTCTATGACTACTTCCTAACATCCCGTTGACTAATTTGAGTCTTCAGCTTCCAACTGTAACCCCTTGTTTCTGTGTCCCATCTCTGGATATGTATGTGTGTGTGTGTGTGTGTGTGTGTGTGTGTGTGTGTGTGTGTGTGTGTGTGTATCTGTGTCTGTCTGTCTGTGTCTAATTACCTACATGTGATATCGAAGTGACAATTGTTTGTTAATAATTGTACCTAGATCCCTTTCTCTGTCTCATACTTTCAACACTGTGTATCCATGTATTTGCACTCACCTATTTGTGGCTGAAAGTACCGAATCTCAGTTCCTGGTCTTTCCTCTTAACTTGCTGTTTGCCAGATCTACTCCCTTCTAAGCTTGGGGAAGATCCCTGTCGTACCTATTCGTTAAGCCATGTATAGAATATGCCTACCCGACTATTTCGTCGTGATCATTCCACATTTTGACCACGCTAAGGCTTAAGAAAGCCTTCTTTTCCTGTGACTGATCTGTGTTTTTGACTTCTCTGCCCTCGTGAACCCGTTTCCAGCCTCTTGAGAATTCTATCTCTAACCACACTATCAAGTCTTTCAAGTATTTTGTATCAGTTTTGTCTTCCTTGACTTTTTCTATCCTCTAATATTGTCATATTCAGTTTATTTTACTTCTCACAATGTATTTTCTCTAGCTTTGGGACTAGTCTGATTGAATACCTTGGTCCTTTCACCAGATTTTTAATAGGTGAGGGAGGGGGGGGGTGGCTCCATTCTGGTGCTGCGTATTCCAAGATGGGCGTAACACATGCCATACATAGTGCAGTGAATGACTTTTCTGAAATTCTTGTTCTACCAAACGAGCATTCACTGCAAAAGTTTTTCAGTTGATGTGTGCCTCTGGCGGTGTGCTTTGCATTAGGCTCTTTCCTTGCCAGGAATTTCTCCTTTAGTGAGGTTTGCAGCCTCTGTCCCCGAGTTTATGCCCAACTGACTACAATTTTACCTGTTCCCAATTTTCCTAATCTTGCATTTGCTGGGGTTTATTTCAGGTAACCACTTGTTTGCCTTGTCTTGCAATTTCTTGTTCTAATCGGTTTTCATTTACCTCATCAATGTTATATCATCTGCAAACAAGGATATATCTATCTCTATAGATATGTTATTCACATTTGCAATAAACTGTACCACTTCCAAAACTCCCAGTACTAATCCTTGCAAAGATTAACTTGTTACACTTTCCCATTGCGACACTTCCTCTTCGACACTCTTTTTGTCTACTTACCCTAAGGCATTCTTTGATCCATTGTTGTACATTCCTTGCTATATCTGTCAGCTCTTCGAGATTTAGTTCCAGTATTTTGCGAGGTACAGCATCAAATGTCTTCTTGTAGTCCAATAATATGAAGTTTTCCCATCTTTCCCTCTTCTGGATCACTTTTATTACTTTTAGAATTGCAGCATGTCTGCGGTACTGGACTAGTCATCTTTAAACTCATGCTGGTTATTGTCTATTGAAACCATTTCCGTCCAAGTGATCCATTAATCTTCTGACTATCTTCATTACTGTTCACAAGCATGCCGGTGATAACGGTCTTTAGTTCAACGTTTTGTGTTTATCTCCTTAAATACTGGGAATACATTCGCTCTCTTCCAGATCTTCAGCAATTGTCTCGTAACCATTGACTTGTAGATTTTTAGTACGTGGTTCAGAGAGTGTTTTTACTCCCTCTTGCAGTACCTATGACAGCACTTAGTCCGGTCTTATTGCTTTTGACGAAGGGAACTTATTTTCACCTTCCCTGTTGTGTTACGTTCAGCTCTTCACGGACTGTTTTCATCAGTCTTATTACATGGTCTTTAACTGTCTTCTTTTGATGTGGAGAAGAAACATTTTCGGTTCGGTCTTGACTTTTGCTGCTACGTCATTTTCAAATTCTTTTCTTTCTTACCCTTGATTATATATTTCTGGGTCTTTTGCTCGCTTTGTATTCTCTCCTTTGCTCTCCTAGGTTTTCTTTTCTCCAGGCTCTTGCACTTTTTGTTCTTTTCCTTTCTCTTACTCTCTCTCTCTCTCACACACACTCTCACTCACTCTTTCACACTCTCACTCACTCTTTCACACTCTCACTCACTCTTTCACACTCTCACTCACTCTTTCACACTCTCACTCACTCTTTCACACTCTCACTCACTCTTTCACACTCTCACTTACCCTTTCACACTCTCACTTACCCTTTCACACTCACTTACTCTTTCACACACTCACTCTTTCACACTCTCACTCTTTCACACTCTCACTCTTTCACACATTCTTTACACACTCACTCTTTCACACACTCTTTCACACACACTTTCACACACTCACACACTCTTTCACACACACACACTCATTCTCGCACTTCTATACATAATTGAGTTTCGATGCACGTTGTAACTATTATAATTACTGATAAAAGTTTACCCCTTATGTGTCATACAGTGACTAGGGAATGGGAGAGGATCAATTGGGTTTGATCTGTGCAAACAGTGTGTAGCTCCAATTCCTTGGACTCGATATTTTGAAGTAAATTTTAGCAGGTGAGAACGTTTCGGAACTGCTTATTATATTACTGATTTTCAGTTAGTGGTGTTGTATTAATGGTAATTGCTAGTGGTGTTATATTAGGTATTATTGTTAGTGGTGTTGCATTAGGTATTGTTAATGGTGTTGCATTAGTTATTATTGCTAGTGGTATTGTATTAGTAACTGTTAGTGGTGTTGTATTAATTATTATTGTTAGTGGTGTTGTATTAGTAATTGTTAGTGGTGTTGTATTATTGTTAGTGGTGTTGTATTACTAAATATTACTGTTGTATTAGTTGTTACTGTTAGTGTCGTATTATTTATTGTTAGTGTTGCATTAGTTATTGTTATTGGTGTTGTATTCTTACTGTTAGTGTTGTATTAGTTATTACTGTTAGTGGTGCTGTATTAGTTATTACTGTTAGTGTTATTATACTAGTGTATTAGCTGCTGCTGTCAGTGGCATTAGTTACAGCTGCTAGTGGCGCTGTATTAGTCGCAATTGTTAATCATGATGTACTAGTTACAGCTGCTAGTGGTGCTGTATTAGGTGCAGCTATTAGTGTTCACTATATTTACTGGAACTGTTCGTGGCATTTTACAGTATTTGCCACACTATTAGTGTCATTGCATTAGCTGCAGCTGTTACTTATAGTGCTGTTGCATGTATTTGACCTTTTTATGCGTGCCACTATTACCCGAAGGTAATACCCGGCCATTTTAAGGCGTCATTGGTAAGCAATTGGTAAAGTCATCGATGTGTTCCATAACAGAAGAATGGCTATTCGATTAGAGGTCGAACGTCTGATTTAAGTGACCTCCTGAGGATGACTGGTCCGACTTTTCAAACACCACATACCACATAATTGACGTTTTGTGGTTGGCGTTCATTTTAAATCAAATTGCTTATTGGCTAGACTTTGGTGGACGTTGGCAGTGCATTGAATACTCTTATCATCTCCATTTATATCTTATTATTGATTGGTTTCGCTTATAAAGCAGTAGTCAATGGTACCTATGATGAGGCCGGCTACAATTGCATTTATATTAAAAGATATTGTAGTATACATACAGACAAATACATGGATTTTTGTATTACCTTGTGAGAACAGAAATCAATATTTGAGGGCTGGCACAAAGAACACAGTTTTTCTGATTTCATTTGCAATATATCATCGTGGTTAAGGGACTACGGTGATGGAATAACTTAAACTAGCCTAATCTAACTTATCTCACGTTAATCTAACTAAAAATACTTTAAACCGATAAGAAAAACTGAGTGATTTTTTCTGGAAGTGGCCTTGGCGTAGATCGTTCAGTTTAGACGCACGCAAATGCATTAAACAACCACATATTGAGATGGGCAGGCTTCAGGCCAGGGTCCACCAGATAAAATATTTATATTTAAGTAGGCCTCCTTGCGTTTCTAAGACCTTAAAATATCCAAAACACAACAAAGAACCCTCCACCCCTTTTTTCACATGGATTTACAAAGTTAGGTTAAGGTTCCCAACTTTATTTACAAGCTAAGAGCTGTTACCTACATCAGCTCATTTGAAAGACTTATATTGCTATGAGGCAAATAGAGAACGGGATGAAGTTAGTCTGTCTCTCTCTCTCTCTCTCTCTCTCTCTCTCTCTCTCTCTCTCTCATATGCATACACCTTCCTTGTGTAAGCATATACAATATGTTGAAAGTTTTCCAAATCCCGAAAGATTAGATTACAAAGTTAAAGTGCTGACTGGCGTGTCCTGTCAATCTATGGATCTTGTAACGAAAGAAAACTTTTCCAGACCTTGTCTCAGTGGATAGCAGATGCTCAAGTCTTCAGACTGGCCCGGGTGAGCAGGACAACACACATACTTGGACAAACACAACGACAGTGCCAGGAAATTAAAAGGAACGCAGTCTGAGGGAGAAACCTGCAAGTGTCCTGGGGAAGGAAGAGGAAAAGGAGGAGGTAACATCATTATATGTTTTCTTTCTTTTCTAGAAAAGTTGCAGTGTTGAATGCTATGCATGATTGCAATTTCAGTTGTAAAAAAACTCGTAAAGGTAGAAAATCTCCAAAGGAAGTATGACCATTAACTGAAACAAGGACCGCATTAGCCAGGTTGTGATGACTTTGTTGGCCTGCTAGCAGCAACCAGCTGATTGATCAGGCAGTCATCTATGAAATCTAGCCTTAGGCAGGGGTTCAAGAGTAGATAAACCTTTGAAGCCTGTCACAGGTATGCCTGAGGTACTAAGGATGCCTTAGAATCTAGACCTGACTGTAAAGGTTTTTCTCCCCTTTGTTTCGTAACTTAATGAATATTTTTCTAGTCACCTGAAAATTACAACACTTCTTTTATCATATCAGTCGTCTCCCGCTAAGGTAATATTACTCAAAGAAGAAAACATATTCACCGTTACTCATTCAGTAGCTGTCTTGCCAGAAGTGCGCGTACATCAGACACTGCAACAACCTCCTCCCTCCCTCAGAGTGCGAGTACTGTACTTCCCGCCTCCAGACTCGTGCCCAGCTAATTGGTAACTCGAAATCCCTTCATAACTGGCTTATAGGTGAGCAATAGTTTAAGAAGAAACGTGAGTGAACAGCTCATACTAGAGCTTTATTAAGACGATGGTGAGCTCAAGAGAGAGAAACAATGTCACAACTGCTTGTACTGCACCTGCGCTTTGTTTAAACCATTTTGAAATGTTTCCTTGCTTGTACTCCAACACCACATCCATTCCCAAATATCTAAACAATTTCCCCTTCCTTTTTTTTTTTAAGTATGATCATAAAATGAAACTGAGCAGAGTATTTCTCTGCAGGCCTTGTTGGGTACATTTTTTTCTTTTTGATGAGGGTCAGGAGGAAGTATAACAAACACAAGTAATTTCGAAGGCTTGCAGCACATGACCAACCAAGACACCAGCAAGAAGTGCAAGAAGGCAAGAAGTCTGAGGAATTAGACACCAGAAGATAGTTTTTGATATACTTATAATCCCACCACCAAAATGATTATACAGGTATTTACACTATGTACAGTAGTAAGAACCAGTGCACCATAACACAAGTAAAGACTGAAGACAGTATGAGTACTGAATGCTGCAACTATGAACTCTTATACGGAGGACAGATCTTAGTAGTGAAGCTAATACCTGACTCATCACATCGCTATGCTGTCTATATATACACTCGTGTACTCTCTACTGAGGTATATCTGCTTATGGCTTCATAAAGCCCATTGTATGGGATAAACGTAGTCAATAGAGGATCTCATTATACTGCATTTGTGTCTAATTTTCCTCCGTAGGCGGGAGAGATTGGATTCGAGATAAAACTTGTCTAGTATAGGCCAGGAAGCCTCCTGCTGTGTTCCTCCACATTTATGTTAAGTATCTTGAGGCTCATAAGACTTAAGCCCAGCCAGCCTTAGCGTGCAAGGTAGCTTCACCTGTCGAGTCTCTCTTTCCCTCCATCATTGTCAACAAATAGAAACTACTGAAACACCAGCATTATCCCCATATTCAAAAGGTGCACTAGTTTGGAGAAATGAATTGTCGCGCCTTCAAGATTAACTAGTGATGAAAGGGCTCAAGTGTATACTGCAAACGTCTTTACTGAATACGTTTCGGTCATGGAATGTTGGACGTTCTAAATGACTCAAGAGAATGAGAAAACTCATTATACTATATATATATATATATATATATATATATATATATATATATATATATATATATATATATATATATATATATATAATGGAGAAAGCAGGTAATACGTTAATATCAGATAAAGGCATCACGTCATCTAATTACTATGTCATGCGGCGCCAGGGAATCAGTGTGTTATATCACAAGAACATTTAAGAAGAAGAATTAGGTATGTGCAACATCTGGATATCTTTATTTGTAGACGTTTCGCCCTCAAGTGGCTTTACCAGTGCAAATTCAAGGACATAATAGAAAAACTTTAGAACTATATGCAAAAGATGAGATAATCAGTCCCTGGAGGAATCTGTAGCAAAGGCATGAAGACTATATACCGTTCATAAACATAAGAAAGGAGGAACACTGCAGCAGGCCTACTGGCCCGTACTAGGCAGGTCTTAAGCACTTTTCATATGTGCAAAAGCAGCTCTTTGTTCTTCGATGTTGGAAGTAACAATTATAGACGCTTCATTACAGATACGTCTATCAGTGTTGGATTTTCTATAGATCACCTCGGCTTTGTTCCAGTGCATGATATGGATCCTTTAGATATGAACAAGACAAAAGAATTGTTAAGTAAAAGGACATAAGTGCAACTAATGTGACATTTTATTGTGGCAACGTTTCGCTCTCCAGGAGAGCGAAAAGTTGCCACAATAAAATGTCAACATTAGTTGCCCTTGTGCCCCTTTACCTAACATATTGCCGGTAATTCTACCAAATTTAATAAAAGAACCCAATGCCTTTCTTGGGTTATCCTGGGTGGATAACCAACCGGGGTTAAAAATCCGAACGAAATCCCGTTTCTTCGACGCATTTCAGTGTTCTCTGTTCCGTGTGCAAATATTTCTCCTTCTCTCCTAGGTGTATCGTGTTGCAACCCCTTCCTCAAATCTAATGGTTATGATTATAACTACTAATTTTTAAAGGGGTGGATCGGTAAGCCAGCGGAATGCCTCGGTCAGATGACCAAGAGCTCCAGCTTCGGATCATCTGTCATGTTTCCTGACAAACTTTACGTAACCTAAGTTTCCACAAGACACAGTGTATACTCACCCGCCTCCCTCTTGCGTTTGTTATAGGTATCTTTTTTTTCTGGTGAGGAATTTGATAAAAGACGTGGCCACAATAACTACGCAAATGTTTCTCGATAATTTACAAGACTCTGGGATTACCAATGGTGGCGTTACGGACAGAGTTGAGCGTATCCACAGCTCCGTGTTTGCGTTACGGACAGAGTTGAGCGTATCCATAGCTCCGTGTTTGCGTTACGGACAGAGTTGAGCGTATCCACAGCTCCGTGTTTGCGCTACGGACAGAGTTGAGCGTATCCACAGCTCCGTGTTTGCGTTACGGACAGAGTTGAGCGTATCCACAGCTCCGTGTTTGCGTTACGGACAAAGTTGAGCGTATCCATAGCTCTGTGTTTGCAGTCTTGTATAAGTAAGGAGGGAAGTGCAAGCCTTCACAGGTTTCGGTAATGAGTAAAATCATCTTCATTTAGGGGTTTACTGTCAACTCTGATGGAAAGCCTGTGGTCAGTTATCAGCATAGATAACCGTAGTGTTGCGAGACGTTGTAATTACGTTTCACAGTGAGATGTAAAAGCCTCAAGTCTAGCGATAGGTGAAACGTCGTAATAACGTCCCACTGTGGATGAAAAGTCGTAATAAAGTCCCTTGTAGGTGAAACGTCGTAATAAAGCCCCATTTGAGTGAAACACATAATAAACCCTTGTGGATTAAATTTATTGATAAAAGCACAAACATCGGGTGAAATGTGCCAACAAAACCTCATTTGGATAAGTTTCACAAACCCTCACCATTGGTGAAACGTTGCAATAAAGAACACTGCGAGGAGAGCATCTCAGCAAAGCCCCACTATGAGTGATACGTCGTAATCAAAACCCACTGCGGGTAAAACGTCGCAATGAAACCCTACTGTAGGTGATACGTCTGAAAGCTTCAAAAGTGGGTGAAATGTGATATTGCTTCACTGTGGCTGTAACGATGCAATAAAACCCAGTGTGTGTGTGTGTGTGTGTGTGTGTGTGTGTGTGTGTGTGTGTGTGTGTGTGTGTGTGTGTGAGAGAGAGAGAGAGAGAGAGAGAAACATAACAACGAAGCCCTCCCCCCCACAAAGGGTGAAACGTCGAAATCCACCCCCCCCCCTCTATAGACGAAATGTTGCAACAAACTACCAAGGTGAGCGAAACATCAGAATAATTCCCCACTGTCAGTGAAACGTCATAATAAACCCATATATCATGTATGACACAACAGTGAAGTCCCACCATGGGTGAAACGTCGTAAAATAAAGACTTTCCCACTTCAAAGTGTCTTTGAAATTACAAAAAAAAAAAAAAAAATTAGAAAGACGGAGATGGATGCTGGTAGCATCAAAATATTTTTTTTTGCCGACCATTGATGAGGCGAGAAATGTTGTTATCGGCTGTAAATCTCTCTCTCAGGGATGAACCTCGTCCATAACTCTCGCATCTCCTCATATATCATGCACAAGCCACGAGAAAACACGGGAAATGGGCAGCAACGTACTGGAGAAATGGACTGAGAAGCAGAGACAACACGTGTTAGCATAAGAATGGTGGTAGCTGAAGGATGGTAGTGAGCTGAAGGATGGTAGCTGAAGGATGGTAGTGAGCTGAAGGATGGTAGCTGAAGGATGGTAGTGAGCTGAAGGATGGTAGCGAGCTGAAAGATGGTAGCTTAATTTCATCCTGTCGGTATTATATACAATTCTTGTACTACTACTACTACTACTACTACTACTACTACTACCACCTCTTCCTGCCTATATATAGCCGTCCTGCTCCACCTCTGTTAGTGTGACTTTGTCAATGGTCCAAGTCGGACCGAAACGTCGTCGTAAGCTTCTCTCTTTTATGTGCGGGTTATTTGTGTATCGTTCCAGTCACGGTATTGTGCCTTTTTGTTATTTATGGTAGCTGAAGGATGGTAGCTGAAGGATGGTAGTGAGCTGAAGGATGGTAGCTGAAGGATGGTAGTGAGCTGAAGGATGGTAGCTGAAGGATGGTAGTGAGCTGAAGGATGGTAGCTGAAGGATGGTAGTGAGCTGAAGGATGGTAGCTGAAGGATGGTAGTGAGCCGAAGGATGGTAGTGAGCTGAAGGATGGTAGTGAGCTGAAGGATGGTAGTGAGCTGAAGGATGGTAGCTGAAGGATGGTAGTTAGCTGAAGGATGGTAGTGAGCTGAAGGATGGTAGTTAGCTGAAGGATGGTAGTGAGCTGAAGG
Source organism: Cherax quadricarinatus (assembly GCF_038502225.1). NCBI lineage: Eukaryota > Metazoa > Arthropoda > Malacostraca > Decapoda > Parastacidae > Cherax > Cherax quadricarinatus. Next base: position 13,264,490 of record NC_091365.1, on the reverse strand, counting down.
ATGGTAGTGAGCTGAAGGATGGTAGTGAGCTGAAGGATGGTAGTTAGCTGAAGGATGGTAGTGAGCTCAAGGATGGTAGTGAGCTCAAGGATGGTAGTGAGCTCAAGGATGGTAGTGAGCTCAAGGATGGTAGTGAGCTGAAGGATGGTAGTGAGCTGAAGGATGGTAGTGATCTGAAGGATGGTAGTTAGCTGAAGGATGGTAGTTAGCTGAAGGATGGTAGTGAGCTGAAGGATGGTAGTGAGAAGGATGGTAGTGAGAAGGATGGTAGTGAGAAGGATGGTAGTGAGCTGAAGGATGGTAGTGAGCTGAAGGATGGTAGTGAGCTGAAGAATGGTAGTGAGCTGAAGGATGGTAGTGAGCTGAAGGATGGTAGTGAGCTGAAGGATGGTAGTGAGCTGAAGGATGGTAGGTAGCTGAAGGATGGTAGGTAGCTGAAGGATTGTAGTTAGCTGAAGGATGGTAGTGAGCTGAAGGATGGTAGTGAGCTGAAGGATGGTAGTGAGCTGAAGGATGGTAGTAAGCTGAGGGATGGTAGTGAGCTGAAGGATGGTAGTGAGCTGAAGGATGGTAGTGAGCTGAAGGATGGTAGTGAGCTGAAGGATGGTAGTGAGCTGAAGGATGGTAGCTGAAGGATGGTAGTGAGCTGAAGGATGGTAGTGAGCTGAAGAATGGTAGTTAGCTGAAGGATGGTAGTGAGCTGAAGGATGGTAGTGAGCTGAAGGATGGTAGCGAGCTGAAGGATGGTAGTGAGCTGAAGGATGGTAGTGAGCTGAAGGATGGTAGTGAGCTGAAGGATGGTAGCGAGCTGAAGGATGGTAGTGAGCTGAAGGATGGTAGTGAGCTGAAGGATGGTAGTTAGCTGAAGGATGGTAGTGAGCTGAAGGATGGTAGTAAGCTGAGGGATGGTAGTGAGCTGAAGGATGGTAGTGAGCTGAAGGATGGTAGTAAGCTGAGGGATGGTAGTGAGCTGAAGGATGGTAGTTAGCTGAGGGATGGTAGTGAGCTGAAGGATGGTAGTTAGCTGAAGGATGGTAGTGAGTTGAAGGATGGTAGTGAGCTGAAGGATGGTAGTTAGCTGAAGGATGGTAGTGAGCTGAAGGATGGTAGTTAGCTGAAGGATGGTAGTTAGCTGAAGGATGGTAGTGAGCTGAAGGATGGTAGTGAGCTGAAGGATGGTAGTGAGCTGAAGGATGGTAGTGAGCTGAAGGATGGTAGCGAGCTGAAGGATGGTAGTGAACTGAAGGATGGTAGCGAGCTGAAGAATTGTAGCTGAAGGATGGTAGTGAGCTGAAGGATGGTAGTGAGCTGAAGGATGGTAGTGAGCTGAAGGATGGTAGTGAGCTGAAGAATGGTAGTGAGCTGAAGGATGGTAGTTAGCTGAAGGATGGTAGTGAGCTGAAGGATGGTAGCGAGCTGAAGGATGGTAGCGAGCTGAAGGATGGTAGTGAGCTGAAGGATGGTAGCGAGCTGAAGAATTGTAGTTAGCTGAAGGATGGTAGTGAGCTGAAGGATGGTAGTGAGCTGAAGGATGGTAGTGAGCTGAAGGATGGTAGTAAGCTGAGGGATGGTAGTAAGCTGAGGGATGGTAGTGAGCTGAGGGATGGTAGTGAGCTGAAGGATGGTAGTGAGTTGAAGGATGGTAGTGAGCTGAAGGATGGTAGTGAGCTGAAGGATGGTAGTTGGCTGAAGGATGGTAGTGAGCTGAAGGATGGTAGTGAGCTGAAGGATGGTAGTTAGCTGAAGGATGGTAGTTAGCTGAAGGATGGTAGTGAGCTGAAGGATGGTAGTGAGCTGAAGGATGGTAGTGAGCTGAAGGATGGTAGTGAGCTGAAGGATGGTAGTGAGCTGAAGGATGGTAGTTAGCTGAAGGATGGTAGTGAGCTGAAGGATGGTAGCGAGCTGAAGGATGGTAGCGAGCTGAAGGATGGTAGTGAGCTGAAGGATGGTAGCGAGCTGAAGAATTGTAGTTAGCTGAAGGATAGTAGTGAGCTGAAGGATGGTAGTGAGCTGAAGGATGGTAGTGAGCTGAAGGATCGTAGTGAGCTGAAGGATGGTAGTAAGCTGAGGGATGGTAGTGAGCTGAAGGATGGTAGTGAGCTGAAGGATGGTAGTGAGCTGAAGGATGGTAGTTAGCTGAAGGATGGTAGTAAGCTGAGGGATGGTAGTGAGCTGAAGGATGGTAGTGAGCTGAAGGATGGTAGTGAGCTGAAGGATGGTAGTTGGCTGAAGGATGGTAGTGAGCTGAAGGATGGTAGTTAGCTGAAGGATGGTAGTTAGCTGAAGGATGGTAGTGAGCTGAAGGATTGTAGTGAGCTGAAGGATGGTAGTGAGCTGAAGGATGGTAGTGAGCTGAAGGATGGTAGTAAGCTGAAGGATGGAAGTGAGCTGAAGGATGGTAGTGAGCTGAAGGATGGTAGTAAGCTGAAGGATGGTAGTGAGCTGAAGGATGGTAGTGAGCTGAAGGATGGTAGTGAGCTGAAGGATGGTAGTGAGCTGAAGGATGGTAGTGAGCTGAAGGATGGTAGTGAGCTGAAGGATGGTAGTAGCAGAACAATGGTAGCATCAACTGGATGGTAGTAACAGAAGGCTGGTAGTAACAGAAAGTAACAGAAGATTGTTCAGTTTATAAAGATTGGATGCGCAATGAACATGTGCATTCCTAGTCTCGCAATCTACTTTCTGCCCTCATCCTGTGTTGTATTACTGACTGTGACACATAACGTGCTAAAACTTAAGAGTCGTGATCACGTACCATAATTAAAGAGTTAGCAGGAGCGTAAGGGTGTGAAGGATGTTGTCCATCAGTTGCGCCTCACCTCTACGCTATGTATCGGCAGCCTGGCGCTACCGGTAACCCTGTTTTTGT
>NC_091365.1:13211621-13249121 GCF_038502225.1 Cherax quadricarinatus | reverse complement strand
AACACTAATCCATAAAATAGGGATTAATGTAAACTTTGTGTATATACACAGAGTTTAGTGTATATATCGTATAAAAAGTGTATATATCATATAAAACAGGGTGTTTCTTTCACTACGTTGAAAGATCATTCGATAAAATACACAATGATAGCATATAACGCATCACCATAATAACACATGATCATGTAACACAATGTAACGGTCCAGTGTAGGTAGAGAGTTAATAAGTTGTTTTATCCTCTACGTTAAAGGATCAGACACTTCATAAAACAGAAACAAACAATACGTATCACAACAACAACAAAACATTGTGAAGGTAACGGCGCACAACGAGTGTGTGGTGACGAGCTTCTTTCTGACACAACTACCCGGTATCAAACACTGGTCCGAACGGTGGTCCTAATGAGGATCCACGTAACTAACACTGGTCCTAATGAAGCATCCAACTACCTAACATTGGTCCTAATGAAGCATCCAAGTGCCTAACACTAGTCCTAATTAAGCATCCATGTACCTACCATTAGCCCTAATGAAGCATCCAAGTACCTAAAGCACTGATTACATCGACCAGATATCGAACACCTGTTCGAACCGGGGCTTTGTTAATGGTTCACCTTGATGTCTTTATGAATCAAGGGTTGTTAATCCAAATAACTCGAGCTCTTCTTTCCCATCCCGAAATGAAACCTAATTATCTTAATTCCCAATGCCCTATTTGACCCCTGCGAGCTTAACGCTTCCCGGTGACAATAAAAATAATAATCACTTCTTCCTATGTATAAAGTGAGAGAATGAAGCAACTTCAACCTACTCTTCTCTCACAATAATACTAATAATAATACTAACACTAATAAAAATAATAATAATAATAATAATATTATTATTATTATTATTATTATTATTATTATTATTATTAGCAGTAGTAGTAGTAGTAGTAGTAGTAGTAGTAGTGGTAGTAGTAGTAGTAGTAGTAGTAGTAGTGGTGGTAGTAGTAATAGTAGTAGTCGGTAAAAAGTGCTAAGCCTTTAGAAGATATACATAGCTCTGGAGATGTATGTACTTGCACTAGAGAGCAATGTTTAGGTTAGTGCTGTTTACCTATGGAATTTATGTTAAAAAAGTAATGTTTAGGTCAGTTGTGCACTTATATTAGGATATGTTTATCTCTCCATTTTAGCTCTCTGTACTCTCCTGTTCCTTAGATCATCAGCATACAAATAAAGGATTCGATTCCTTCCTGTAGAACACTATCTACCTATATATATAAATATATATATATATATATATATATATATATATATATATATGTATATATATATATATATATATATATATATATATATATATATATATATATATATATATATATATATATATATATCGTACCGAATAGGTAAAACTGGTCAATTAGCAAGAACTCATTCAAAATTATTTCTAAGAAGAACATTATAAAACTTACTTAACCTTATTATAACGGGCAATTTAATTTAGCCTAATCCAACCAAATTCATTTTAAGTTTAAAGTAATTTAATAATAAACAAACACAATGAAATATATTTTTTTTCGTTAGGTTCAGAATGATTTTTGCAAAATAATTCCATACACAAATTGTCGTTTGCCTTATTCGGCAAGAAAAGGGTTGCTATTTAAGCCAAACTTGCAAGTTTTACCTATCGGCACGACAAAGATACATATAAATGTATGTGTGTTTGTGTGTGTGTGTGTGTGTGTGTTTGTGTGTGTGTGTGTGTGTGTGTTGCAGCATCACAACGAGAGTTTCTATAATCTACCATAACTTTCAGTTTCCCTTCGTGTCATCGAATATTCGCTCGTATTTCTCTAATTTCTGCTGTCGTTTCCTTTTGCTTTCTGCATTTTGTTTCACGCTTTGCTCCTTTCCTGAGATGGAAGACAGTATGCTTTCTTAACAGGCGAATTTCTTATTACCATCCCAAGAGGAGAACTCCTTAAGTCACTTCCTCTCAGAGGAGAACTTACACCATTAATTCCCAGGAGCAAAATAATTCATATCCCCATTTAACCATCCGTCACCTCAGCTCTCCACCAATCATCCATCAAATGATGTTATCTTTAAATTTAAAGGGGTGGACGGACATGCCAGGAAAAGGCCTCGGTCATTTGATCAAAAGTTCCAGTGGCGGATCCTCATATGACTGAAGACCCGCGTTAAGAGACATCAGTATTGTGTCCTGACGAGTCTTATCTAACCTAACCCAATACATAACAACAGAACAAGTTTTTATTCAGTCAACGTTTCGCTCAAGGTGTGCTTCATCAAGGCAATGTTTCGCTCAAGGTGAGTTTTATCAAAAAGATGATTCGCTCAAAGTGAGCTTCATCAAGACAATGTTTCGCTCAAGATTAGCGTCACATAACGCCACACGCACGCCGTCTTGCATATGCGTAACTGTACAGGTGTGCGTGTACTGCTTATGCACATGTGTCTTTGTCAAATAACTCAACGGTGTACACATACACCGTCCTATATGTGCGTATGTGTAGATGTACGTGAACTGTATGTACTCACCTATATCTAACTGCAGGGGTCAAACTCAGCTCCTGGCCCCGTCTCTCATCTGGTCGCTACCGAGTCTCCTCTCTCCTGGCAGCGTGATCCCTACCATACCTGCTGTCTACAACTTCGCTATCTAGGTCGTTCATTTCTTGACAACTCTAAGGCTAAAGAAGTATTTCCTAATATCCCTGTTATCATGTCATCCCTGGTTCTTGTGTCTTCTGACGTCATTATCTTTGGCTAGTCTCCGTTGCTTATATTCTATATCTCCTGGACAAGACACGTTGCAATCCTCTGCACTTTTTCCATAATGGTGTTGCATACTCCTAGAATGGGCCGGACCTGTGCTGTATAGAGTTTTATGAATGACTCCTTGTCAACCTAACCTTAAATTCGGCAGAGGTGCTTTTGCTGCGGAAGTTACGAGTTGATGAGCACCTCAAGGGAAACAATACTTATTCCTCTAGGTTATTCTTCTTGGGGAAAGATTTGCAGCCTCTGTCCCTCGAGCCTGCACTCTGTTTCCGGTTTTCGTTCTTCTCCATAACACTGTATTTGCTGTGATTAAATACTAATAGATACTTGTCAGACAAATCCTGTAACTTCTCCAGTTCCACTTGCATTCTTTCCAGGTTTATTCCTTTTTGTATTCTTCTCATTACTTTCACGTCATCCGAGAATAGGGATACCTCTGACTCAGTTTACTCTGTCACGTCATTCACATACACAAAACAATTTAGAACAAAAAGGCGTCTTTAAATAAAGGATTATTCGGCACATAATGCCCCTTTTTACACTGGAACTTTAGATAGTTAACGTTTCAAAGCACGTATGAAAAGTAACGTACCAATATGTGAATGAGTTGCCTCATAACTTCGCCGTGATAGCAAACAGCATCCAAGAGTTTCCAAAACATGTTTTATTCATGTCGTGGATCTTGGGGCCAGGTGGTGGAGGTGTCTCCTGGAATTGTTTACATATGATCCAAGAATTTTCTTTTTATATATATTTTTTGTTTTTCTCTTCTTCAGGTTTCTTGAGAGCATCAAGTAAATGGGGCCTTGTTTCACTCTGCTCACGAGATGAAGCGACCTCGCCTCATTTACATGCAAATTGTTGCGTACAGGTTCATCTCAGGAGAACACGGCCCGAGGCGCACCTCCACCAGACAAATATACAAGGCCAGATTTTAAGGTCACAGATCAGTGGCAAAGAATTGTGAAGAGAAGCTAGAAAAAAGACGGAAGGAAAAAAAAAGAAGGCAGATAATGAGAAAGAAAAAGGGAAAATGAAGAAATAAGGAATTTAATAAACCATTAAAGGTAGGAAGCGCAAATAGAAGGAAGTGGAAAAAATTAAATGAACTAAGCAGGGAATCACAGAATGAAATAAGCACAAATAAAGAAAGGATGGACGGACTATCATACATTAAAAGAGAATAAAGAAAAAACGATCTGACGGATCAATAACATTAAGAACAAAGAAATAAATGGTGTTGTATACAATTCATGTACAAACAAATAAAGAAACGAAGAAAAAAAACAAAAGAAAAATTAAGAAATAGATTGTACGACCATGGCCAGATTAAGACACACTTTAGGGGCTGCAGCCTGGGGACGTCACAGTACCTGCAGCCTGGGGACGTCACAGTACCTGCAGCCCGGGGACGTCACAGTACCTGCAGCCTGGGGACGTCACAGTACCTGCAGCCTGGGGGCCTCACAGTACCTGCAGCCTGGGGACGTCACAGTACCTGCAACCTGGGGGCGTCACAGTACCTGCAGCCTGGGGGCGTCACAGTACCTGCAGCCTGGGGGCGTCACAGTACCTGCAACCTGGGGGCGTCACAGTACCTGCAGCCTGGGGGCCTCACAGTACCTGCAGCCTGGGGGCCTCACAGTACCTGCAGCCTAGGGACGTCACAGTACCTGCAGCCTGGGGGCCTCACAGTACCTGCAGCCTGTGGGCCTCACAGTACCTGCAGCCTGGGGGCCTCACAGTACCTGCAGCCTGGGGGCCTCACAGTACCTGCAGCCTGGGGGCCTCACAGTACCTGCAGCCTGGGGGCGTCACAGTACCTGCAGCCCGGGGGCGTCACAGTACCTGCAGCCCGGGGGCCTCACAGTATCTGCAGCCCGGGGGCGTCACAGTACCTGCAGCCCGGGGGCGTCACAGTACCTGCAGCCTGGGGGCGTCACAGTACCTGCAGCCCGGGGGCCTCACAGTATCTGCAGCCCGGGGGCGTCACAGTACCTGCAGCCCGGGGGCGTCACAGTACCTGCAGCCTGGGGGCGTCACAGTACCTGCAGCCTGGGGGCCTCATAGTACTTGCACCCCGTGGGCCTCACAGTACCTTCAGCTCGGGGGCCTCACAGTACCTGCAGCCCGAGGGCCTCACAGTATCTGCAGCCCGGGGGCCTCACAGTACCTGCAGCCTGGGGGCCTCACAGTACCTGCAGCCCGGGGGCCTCACAGTACCTGCAGCCCGGGGGCCTCACAGTACCTGCAGCCCGGGGGCCTCACAGTACCTGCAGCCTGGGGGCCTAACAGTACCTGCAGCCCGGGGGCCTCACAGTACCTGCAGCCTGGGGGCCTCATAGTACTTGCAGACCGGGGGCGTCACAGTATCTGCAACCCAGGGGCCTCACAGTACCTGCAGCCTGGAGGCCTCATAGTACTTGCAGCCCGGGGGAATCACAGTACCAGCAGCCTGGGGGCCTCATAGTACTTGCAGCAAGGGGGCCTCACAGTACCTGCAGACCAGGGGCCTAACAGTACCTGCAGCTTGGGGGCCTCATAGTACTTGCACCCCGGGAGCCTCACAGTACCTGCAGCCCAGGGGCCTCACAGTACCTGCAGCTCAGAAGCCTAACAGTACCTGCAGCCCGGGGGCCTCACAGTACCTGCAGCCCGGGGGCCTCACAGTACCTGCAGCCCTGGGGCCTCACAGTACCTGCAGCCCGGGGGCCTCACAGTACCTGCAGCCCGGCGGCCTCACAGTACCTGCAGATCAGGGACCTAACAGTACCTGCAGCCTGGAGGCCTCATAGTACTTGCAGCCCGGGGGCTTCACAGTACCTGCAGCCCAGGGGTCTCACAGTACCTGCAGCCTGGGGGCCTCATAGTACTTGCAGCCCGGGGGCCTCACAGTACCTGCAGCCTGGGGGCCTCATAGTACTTGCAGCCCGGGGGCCTCACAGTACCTGCAGCCCAGGGGCCTAACAGTACCTGCAGCCTGGGGGCATCATAGTACTTGCAGCCCGGGGGCCTCACAGTACCTGCAGCCTGGGGGCCTCATAGTACTTGCAGCCCGGGGCCTCACAGTACCTGCAGCCCAGGAGCCAAACAGTACCTCCAGCCTGGGGGCCTCACAGTACCTGCAGCCCAGGAGCCAAACAGTACCTGCAGCCTGGGGGCCTCATAGTACTTGCAGCCCGGTGGCCTCACAGTACCTGCAGCCCAGGGGCCTCACAGTACCTGCAGCCCGGGGGCCTCACAGTACCTGCAGCCCGGGGGCCTCATAGTACTTGCAGCCCGGATGGCTTCACAGTACCTGCAGCCCGGGGGCCTCACAGTACCTGCAGCCCGGGGGCCTCACAGTGCCTGCAGCGCAGGGGCCTCACAGTACCTGCAGCCCGGAGGCCTCACAGTACCTGCAGCCCATTGGGTCTCACAGTACCTGCAGCCCGGGGGCCTCACACTACCTGCAGCCCATGGGCCTCACAGTACCTGCAGCCCAGGAAACTCACAGTACCTGCAGCCCGGGGGCCACATAGTATTTGCAGCAAGGGAGCCTCATAGTAATTGCAGCCCGGGGGTCTCACAGTACCTGCAGCCCTGGGGCCTCACAGTACCTGCAGCTCGGGGCCCCTCACAGTACCTGCAGCCTGGGGGCCTCACAGTACCTGCAGCTCAGGGGCCTCACAGTACCTGCAGCCCAGGGGACTCACATTACCTGCAGCCCGAGGGACTCACAGTACCTGCATCCCGGGGGACTCTTAGTACTTGCAGCCCGGGGGCCTCACAGTTACCTGCAGCCCAGGGGCCTCACAGTACCTGCAGCCCGTTGGGCCTCACAGTACCTACAGCCCGGGGGCCTCACGCTACCTGCAGCCCGGGGGCCTCACACTACCTGCAGCCCGGGGGCCTCACAGTACCTGCAGCCTGGGGGCCTCATAGTACTTGCAGCCCGGGGCCTCACAGTACCTGCAGCCCAGGAGCCAAACAGTACCTCCAGCCTGGGGGCCTCACAGTACCTGCAGCCCAGAGGTCTAACAGTACCTGCAGCCTGAGGGCCTCATAGTACTTGCAGCCCGGTGGCCTCACAGTACCTGCAGCCCAGGGGCCTCACAGTACCTGCAGCCCGGGGGCCTCACAGTACCTGCAGCCCGGGGGCCTCATAGTACTTGCAGCCCGGATGGCTTCACAGTACCTGCAGCCCGGGGGCCTCACAGTACCTGCAGCCCCTTGGGCCTCACAGTACCTACAGCCCGGGGGCCTCACGCTACCTGCAGCCCGGGGGCCTCACACTACCTGCAGCCCGGGGGCCTCACACTACCTGCAGCCCGTTGGGCCTCACACTACCTGCAGCCCGGGGGCCTCACAGTACCTGCAGCCCAGGGGCCCCACAGTACCTGCAGCCCGGGGGCGTCACAGTACCTGCAGCCCGGGGGCCTCACAATACCTGCAGCCCGGGGGCGTCACAGTACCTGCAGCCCGAGGGCCTCACAGTACCTGCAGCCTGGGGGCCTCACAGTACCTGCAGCCTGGGGGCCTCACAGTACCTGCAGCCTGGGGGACTAACAGTACCTGCAGCCCGGGGGTCTCACAGTACCTGCAGCCTGGGGGCCTCAAAGTACTTGCAGACCGGGGGCGTCACAGTACCTGCAACCCGGGGCCTCACAGTACCTGCAGCCTGGAGGCCTCATAGTACTTGCAGCCCGGGGGCCTCATAGTACTTGCAGCCTGGGGGCCTCACAGTACCTGCAGCCCGGGGGAATCACAGTACCTGCAGCCTGGGGGCCTCATAGTACTTGCAGTCTGGGGGCATCACAGTACCTGCAGCCCGGGGGCGTCACAGTACCTGCAGCCGGCGGCGTCACAGTACCTGCAGCCCGGGGGCCTCACAATACCTGCAGCACGGGGGCCTCACAGTACCTGCAGCCTGGGGGCGTCACAGTACCTGCAGCCCAGGGGCCTAACAGTACCTGCAGCCTGGGGGCCTCATAGTACTTGCACCCCGTGGGCCTCACAGTACCTGCCGCCTGGGGGCCTCATAGTAATTGCTCCCCGGGGGCCTCACAGTACCTGCAGCCCAGGGGCCTAACAGTACCTGCAGTTTGGGGGCCACATAGTACTTGCACCCGGGGGGCCTCACAGTACCTGCAGCCCAGGGGCCTCACAGTACCTGCAGCCTGGGGGCCTCACAGTACCTGCAGCCCGGGGGCCTCACAGTACCTACAGCCCGGGGGCCTAACAGTACCTGCAGCCCGGGGGCCTCACAGTACCTGCAGCCCGGGGGCCTCACAGTACCTGCAGCCCGGGGGCCTCACAGTACCTGCAGCCCGGGGGCCTCACAGTACCTGCAGCCCAGGGGCCTAACAGTACCTGCAGCCTGGGGGCCCTCATAGTACTTGCAGCCCGGGGGCTTCACAGTACGTGCAGCCCAGGGGCCTCACAGTACCTGCACCCTGGGGGCCTCACAGTACTTGCAGCCCGGGGGCCTCACAGTACCTGCAGCCTGGGGGCCTCATAGTACTTGCAGCCCGTCGGCCTCACAGTACCTGCAGCCCAGGGGCCTCACAGTACCTGCAGCCTGGGGCCTCATAGTACTTGCAGCCCGGGGGCCTCACAGTACCTGCAGCCTGGGGGCCTCATAGTACTTGCAGCCCGGGGCCTCACAGTACCTGCAGCCCAGAAGCCTCACAGTACCTGCAGCCTGGGGGCCCTCATAGTACTTGCAGCCCGGGGGCCTCACAGTATCTGCAGCCTGGGGGCCTCATAGTACTTGCAGCCCGGGGGCCTCACAGTACCTGCAGCCTCGAGGTCTAACAGTACCTGCAGCCTGGGGGCCTCATAGTACTTGCAGCCCGGTGGCCTCACAGTACCTGCAGCCCAGGGGCCTCACAGTACCTGCAGCCCGGGGGCCTCACAGTACCTGCAGCCCGGGGGCCTCATAGTACTTGCAGCCCGGATGGCCTCACAGTACCTGCAGCCCGGGGGCCTCACAGTGCCTGCAGCGCAGGGGACTCACAGTACCTGCAGCCTGGGGGCTTCATAGTATTTGCAGCCAGGGTGCCTCATAGTACTTGCAGCCCGGGGGTCTCACAGTACCTGCAGCCCTGGGGCCTCACAGTACCTGCAGCCCGGGGCCCCTCACAGTACCTGCAGCCCTGGGGCCTCACAGTACCTGCAGCCCGGGGCCCCTCACAGTACCTGTAGCCTGGGGGCCTCGCAGTACCTGCAGCTCAGGGGCCTCACAGTACCTGCAGCCCAGGGGACTCACATTACCTGCAGCCCGAGGGACTCACAGTACCTGCAGCCCGGGGGCCTCATAGTACTTGCAGCCCGGGGGCCTCACAGTACCTGCAGCCCAGGGGCCTCACAGTACCTGCAGCCCGTTGGGCCTCACAGTACCTGTAGCCCGGGGGCCTCACACTACCTGCAGCCCGGGGGCCTCACACTACCTGCAGCCCGGGGGCCTCACACTACCTGCAGCCCGTTGGGCCTCACACTACCTGCAGCCCAGGGGCCTCACAGTACCTGCAGCCCAGGGGCCTCACACTACCTGCAGCCCGGGGGCCTCACAGTACCTGCAGCCCAGGGGCTCTCACAGTACCTGCAGCCCAGGGGCTCTCTCAGTATCTGCAGCCCAGGGGCCTCACAGTGCCTGCAGCCCGGGGGCCTCACACTACCTGCAGCCCAGGGGCCTCACAGTACCTGCAGCCGGTTGGGCCTCACATTACCTGCAGCCCAGTGGCCTCACAATACCTGCAGCCCTGGGGCCTCACAGTACCTGCAGCCCGGGGCCCCTCACAGTACCTGCAGCCTGGGGGCCTCACAGTACCTGCAGCTCAGGGGCCTCACAGTACCTGCAGCCCAGGGGACTCACATTACCTGCAGCCCGAGGGACTCACAGTACCTGCAGCCCGGGGGCCTCATAGTACTTGCAGCCCGGGGGCCTCACAGTACCTGCAGCCCAGGGGCCTCACAGTACCTGCAGCCCGTTGGGCCTCACAGTACCTGCAGCCCGGGGCCTCACACTACCTGCAGCCCGGGGGCCTGACACTACCTGCAGCCCGGGGGCCTCACACTACCTGCAGCCCGTTGGGCCTCACACTACCTGCAGCCCAGGGGCCTCACAGTACCTGCAGCCCAGGGGCCTCACACTACCTGCAGCCCGGGGGCCTCACAGTACCTGCAGCCCAGGGGCTCTCACAGTACCTGCAGCCCAGGGGCTCTCTCAGTATCTGCAGCCCAGGGGCCTCACAGTGCCTGCAGCCCGGGGGCCTCACACTACCTGCAGCCCAGGGGCCTCACAGTACCTGCAGCCCAGGGGCCTCACACTACCTGCAGCTCGGGGGTCTCACGGTACCTGCAGCCCGGGGGCGTCACAGTACCTGTAGCCCGGGGGCCTCATAATACTTGCAGCCCGGAGGCCTCACAGTACCTGCAGCCCAGGGACCTATCAGTACCTGCAGCCCGGGGCCCCTCACAGTACCTGCAACCTAGGGGCCTCACTGTACCTGCAGTCCAGGGGCCTCACAGTACCTGCAGCCCGGAGGCTTCACAATACCTGCAGCCCAGAGGCCTCACTGTACCTGCAATCCAGGGGCCTCACAGTACCTTTAACCCAGGGGTATCACTGCACCTGCAACCCAGGGGCCCCACAGTGCATGCAACCAAGTGGCCTCACTGTACCTGTAGCCCAGGGATCTCAAAATACCTGCAGCCCAGATTCCTCACACTACCTGCAGCCCGGGGGCCTCACAGTACCTGCAGCCCGTTGGGCCTCACATTACCTGCAGCCCAGGGGCCTCACAATACCTGCAGCCCAGGGGCCTCACAGTACCTGCAGCCCGGGGGCCTCACAGTACCTGCAGCCCAGGGGCCTCACAGTACCTACAGCCCACTGGCTCTCGCAGTACCTGCAGCCTGGGGGCCTCACAGTGCCTGCAGCTTGGAAGCCTCACAGTACCTGCAGCCAAAAGGCCTCACAGTACCTGCATCCCGGAGGCTCACAGTACCTGCAGTCCTGGGGCCTCAGAGTACCTGCAGCCCTGGGGCCTCACAGTAACTGCAGCCCTGGGGTCTCACAGTACCTGCAGCCCGGGGGCCGCAGAGTACCTGCAGCCATGGGGCCTCACAGTACCTGCAGCCCGGGGGCTTCACAGTACCTGCAGCCCGAGGGCCTCATAGTACTTGCAGCCCGGGGGCCTCATAGTACGTGCAACCCAGGGGACTCACAGTACCTGCAGCCAGGGGCCCTCACAGTACCTGCAGGCCGGGGGCCTCACAGTACCTGCAGCCCAGGGCACACACCGTACCTGCAGCCCGGGGGCCTCATAGTATTTGCAGCTCGGGGGTCTCACAGTACCTGCATCCCGGGGACGTCACAGTACCTGCAGCCCGGGGGCCTCATAATACTTGGAGCCCGGAGGCCTCACAGTACCTGCAGCCCAGGGACCTATCAGTACCTGCAGCCCGGGGCCCCTCACAGTACCTGCAACCTAGGGGCCTCACTGTACCTGCAGTCCAGGGGCCTCACAGTACCTGCAGCCCGGAGGCTTCACAGTACCTGCAGCCCAGAGGCCTCACTGTACCTGCAACCCAGGGGCCTCACAGTACCTTTAACCCAGGGGTATCACTGCACCTGCAACCCAGGGGCCCCACAGTGCCTGCAACCAAGTGGCCTCACTGTACTTGTAGCGCAGGGATCTCAAAATACCTGCAGCCCAGGTTCCTCACAGTACCTGCAGCCCAAGGGCCTCACAGTAACTGCAACCTAGGGGCCTCACAGTACCTGCAGCCCGGGGGCCTCACAGTACCTGCAGCCCAGGGGCCTCACTGCATTTGCAGCCCAGGGGCCTCACAGTACCTGCAGCCCAGGGGCCTCACAGTACTTGCAGCCCAGGGACCTCACTGTACCTGCAACCCAGGGGCCTCACAGTACCTGCAACCCAGGGGCCTCACAATACCTGTAACCCAGTGGCCTCACAGTACTTGCAACCCAGTGGCCTCACAGTACCTGCGGCCTAGGGGCCTCACAGTACCTGCAACCCCAGGGGCCTCACATACCTGTAATCCAAGGGTCTACAAAATCTTAATCCGATTCTGTGTACGACAGGATTTAATTGAAATTAATTTTCGTTCCTCAAAACGAATTAGTTTCATTTCAAGAAATATTCTGTGATATTTGAGCATCGTGGTCAAAATAGTTTACACACACACACAAACACACACACACACACACACACACAAACATATGTATGTATATATATATATATATATATATATATATAATATTTATATATATATATATATATATATTTATATATATATATATATATATATATTTATATATAGAGGTGGTACTTCCCTATATATTTATATATATATATATATATATATATATATATATTTATATATATATATATATATATATATATATATATATATATATATATATATGTCATTTATGGATTTGGAAAAGGCGTATGACAGGGTGGATAGGGGGGCAATGTGGCAGATGTTGCAGGTGTATGGTGTAGGAGGTAGGTTACTGAAAGCAGTGAAGAGTTTTTACGAGGATAGTGAGGCTCAAGTTAGAGTATGTAGGAAAGAGGGAAATTATTTCCCAGTAAAAGTAGGCCTTAGACAAGGATGTGTGATGTCACCGTGGTTGTTTAATATATTTATAGATGGGGATGTAAGAGAAGTAAATGCGAGGGTCTTGGCAAGAGGCGTGGAGTTAAAAGATAAAGAATCACACATGAAGTGGGAGTTGTCACAGTTGCTCTTTGCTGATGACACTGTGCTCTTGGGAGATTCTGAAGAGAAGTTGCAGAGGTTGGTGGATGAATTTGGTAGGGTATGCAAAAGAAGAAAATTAAAAGTGAATACAGGAAAGAGTAAGGTTATGAGGATAACAAAAAGATTAGGTGATGAAAGATTGGATATCAGATTGGAGGGAGAGAGTATGGAGGAGGTGAATGTATTCAGATATTTGGGAGTGGACGTGTCAGCGGATGGGTCTATGAAAGATGAGGTGAATCATAGAATTGATGAGGGGAAAAGGGTGAGCGGTGCACTTAGGAGTCTGTGGAGACAAAGAACTTTGTCCTAGTAGGCAAAGAGGGGAATGTATGAGAGTATAGTTTTACCAACGCTCTTATATGGGTGTGAAGCATGGGTGATGAATGTTGCAGTGAGGAGAAGGCTGGAGGCAGTGGAGATGTCATGTCTGAAGTCAATGTGTGGTGTGAATATAATGCAGAGAATTCGTAGTTTGGAAGTTAGGAGGAGGTGCGGGATTACCAAAACTGTTGTCCAGAGGGCTGAGGAAGGGTTGTTGAGGTGGTTCGGACATGTAGAGAGAATGGAGCGAAACAGAATGACTTCAAGAGCGTATCAGTCTGTAGTGGAAGGAAGGCGGGGTACGGGTCGGCCTAGGAAAGGTTGGAGGGAGGGAGTAAAGGAGGTTTTGTGTGCGAGGGGTTTGAACTTCCAGCAGGCTTGCGTGAGCGTGTTTGATAGGAGTGAATGGAGACAAATGGTTTTTAATACTTGACGTGCTGTTGGAGTGTGGGCAAAGTAACATTTATGAAGGGATTCAGGGAAACCGGCAGGCCGGACTTGAGTCCTGGAGATGGGAAGTACAGTGCCTGCACTCTGAAGGAGGGGTGTTAATGTTGCAGTTTAAAAACTGTAGTGTAAAGCACCCTTCTGGCAAGACAGTGATGGAGTGAATGATTGTGAAAGTTTTTGTTTTCGGGCCACCCTGCCTTGGTGGGAATCGGCCAGTGTGTTAATAAATAAAAAATATATATATAGGTATATATATATATATATATATATATATATATATATATATATATATATATATATATATATATATATATATATATATATTTGTAGATGAATGGTTCAGAGAACCGACATGTTTATAAATTAGACACTGTGTGGCGAAACGTTTCCTCAATAAAGATGCCCAAGAGTTGCACATGTGTCTAATTTATCAACATGTCGGTTCTCTGAACCATTCATCTACAAATCTGTCAGACACTGCAACTTCTTGGGATCTTAATACTTAGGAATTCTTCGCTTGCCTAATTCTTGGGCACGACCTACTTCCACATTGAACAAATGTGACACCACCTATGACTGCTGCACCTCTCCTGCCATACGGTTTATAAGCACTTCTCAGCACGTATGCCGTATTCTATTCAAGATTGATGGACTGAACACATCGACTCAAGGTTGAGGGACTGATTACCTCATTCTCCTCCTGTTCTTCAAGTTTCTCCTACGTATGGACTGATGAAGCCACTGTGTGGCGAAACGTTTCCTCAATAAAAATGCCCAAGAGTTGCACATGTGTCTAATTTATCATATATATATATATATATATATATATATATATATATATATATATATATATATATATATATATATATATATATATATATATATATATATATATATATATATATATATATATATATATATATATATATATATATATATATATATATATATATATATATATATATATATATATATATATATATATATATATATATATGTATCCGTAAATTTCAATTTCAACTTCTTCAAAATTCTCAGGTTCTGGACAAGAATACCTCGGGGTTGTGTTTTCTTCTGTTTTGAAGACGGTCGTTTTGTTATAATGGTCAATAGAAGCATTTTGAAAATTCCAATTTTACAATGAACACAAAACGTAATATTATCTTTTCATATTTTCGGAATTTTTTGCATTACGGTCACAGGTGTGTATTTATGGTGAATTTGGTAGGATCAAAATACAATAATAAAAAGAGTGTAAGTGTGTGAAATGCTGAAGGTTCGAACCTCCGACATCTCATACCGTAGAAGAGTGTGTCTTTCAGCCGGCCATGACTACTCGGATACCGCGACCGTCATCAGTAGACGGAGGTTTGAGTCTACACCCTGTCTCCCCCTTCTCCCACTACTGGCGCTGAATAACCCACACGTGTTTACCGCTTCACGGAATGCAAAATCAGGCTGACCTTGAGAAAATTGTGGAGGTGTCTTGATATCAATGTAGGATTCTTAATTTTCAGATTAACAGTTACAGTCGCCTTTCCTTGAACTCAAATTTCATTGCATTTTCCAGATGCTGAATAACTACAAAATGAGTGATTGCTAAATGAATCTGAAAACTAAGTTTGTTTCAGTGGCTGGGTGATCAGAGGAAGTTATACCAGTTATTACATATTTATCTCAGTGGTGGCACAAAGTCATCACATCTTTCAGATCTTTCAACTGGATGGTGACTTTAGACTCTCCCTCTCACTTTATATCTCACGCTCTAAATCTCAATCTTTTCCTTTCCCCTGTCTCCCTTACCCTCACCCTCTCCCTCACCCTCTCCCTCACCCTCTCCTTCACCCTCTCCCTCACCCTCTCCCTCACCCTCTCCCTTACCCTCTCCCTCACCCTCACTCTAATCCCTTCCCACACCATCAGCACCACCTTCACTCTCAGTCTCACCCATTTCCGTCATTTTCTCCCTCACCCTCATCCTCTCCCTCACCCTCATCCTCTCCCTCACCCTCATCCTCTCCCTCACCCTCATCCTCTCCCTCACCCTCATCCTCTCCCTCACCCTCTCCCTCACGCTGTCTTTGGAAAAATTCCCTCTTTCGTGTATTTCCAATTACCCCTTTTAATAACCACGGCAGGAGGCAGGGAGAAATATACATCAGTTCAGCACGGTTGGACTATCGCCTTTACCACCCCGTGCCACAAGGCCCAGAGTACGATAGATGACGGATGTGCCCCTCTCGGACTTGCACCTTAAATAACTTACTTCATAGTGCCACGTGTCGTAATGTTTCGTTCGTTGCAATAATCTAAGTATTTTTTTTATACCCTTTCGTATTCCAGTGTATAAATGGCTCTACCGGTACTTAAATAGAAACGAAGGTTCTGGAGAAAAAGGCGCTGAAAAGAGAACCGGTAGAACCTTAGATTTGATCCCAGGATGTGAGATGAACGGGCAACGGAGAAACGGGAGTCTGAACCTCGCAACGGTTGAATCAACGGGGGAACAGGAGCTTGTGTCACTCAACAGGTGAGCTAGCGTAGAAACGGGAGTTTTGAGTCACTCAATAAGAGAATCAACTAACGAAAAGGAGTATTAGAATTTCACAACAGGAAAAACAGCGAAATCAGAGGATAAACAGGAGTTTGAGTGTCGCAACAGGAGTATCCACGGAGTAAAACGGGCCTGAGTCACTCAACGGAACACAGGAAACAGATGTCTACTCGATGCTGGTATCCTGATTCTCTCTCTCTCTATCTCTCTCTCTCCCTCATCTTCCATCTCTTCAACCCCTTTATTTCCCAATCGCTCCCTTACATCCTTCCCATCTCTCTCTTTCTATTAGTCTCTCCCTTCATGTTCCATTTCCCCCTCTGTCTTCCTACCTAATTCCCTATCTTCCCCTCTCTCCCTCTCTTCTCCCTCCTTCCCCTCTTTCATCTCTCCTCCTCTCCCTCCCTCCTTCCCATTTATCTTCCTCTCTTCCTCCCTATCTTCTTCCTTCCTCCGCAGGTTATGTTCTTGGATCCTCACAGTTGCCACACACACCACCTACCTCATCCCTAACCATCCCTCCCTCACACACACACACACACACACACACAAGCACACACACACAAGCACACACACACAAGCACACACACACAAGCACACACACACAAGCACACACACACAAGCACACACACACAAGCACACACACACAAGCACACACACACAAGCACACACACACAAGCACACACACACAAGCACACACACACAAGGGTAGACACTCATAGAAGCTCTAGACCCTAGTAGAAAGTTCCGCTTTTTATAACCCAGAATTACTGGTATGTGTTAACAGTATCTCCCCCTCACACCTCCCCCATACACACGAACACACACATATACACACATACACACACCTGCACTAGGACAATATGGTAACTAACTAGGCGAATACACACACACACACACATACACACACACACACACACACACGCACACACACACACACACACACACACACACACACACACACACACACACACACACACACACACACACACACCACCACTTGACACAAACACTTGACACAAACACGTACCCCCCTCCCCTAAGCACCTCTCCCCCTTCCCTAACCACCTCACCTTAGCCACCTACCCCTCCCCCAAACCACCTAACCCCTCCCGAAACCATCTAGCCCCCCAACTACCTCCCTCCCTCCCTCCAACAACCATCCTCCCCCTCCCCCATAACCATCCATCCCCTCTCTCTCTCAAACACGTACTCCCCCCTCCCCTAACCATCTCTCCCCCTTCCCTAACCACCTAACCCTAGCCACCTACCCCTCCCCAAACCATCTAACTCCTTCCCCCAACTATCTCTACCCCTCCAATAACCAACCTCCCCCTCCCCCATAACCATCCATCCCCTCTCCTCCTAACCATCTATTCCCATCCCCCTAACCACCCGTCCCCCCTTCTGAGGAGCAACGGGGGAACCTAGAACCAGGATGAGGACAAGGGGCGCCAAGGACGAATCTGGGAGGGAGGAATGGGAGGCAGAGCTCAAAAAAAAGGAGGAAGACTGGGGAAGGAGACTAGATGAGCTGGAAAGGAAGATGGAAGAGAGGTTAGCAGCAGAATGCAGAAGGTGGAAGCAACAGGCCACAGCAGCAGAAATCAAGATAGAGACATTAGAAGAGGAGCTGAGACATCTGAAACAGCATAGAGACAAAGATATTACAGAAGTAGCATCGGCAATGGCTACATCTGACACAGACAACAGGTCTGAAAGGAGCATGGAAACTAAACTGTATGCAGAAATCCTGTCAAACCCACATGGGGCCAAAACAAAGACAGGGACCACACTAGGACAGAATGAGAGGTTGGAAGACATTAAAGGAACTAGGACATGTGCAGGGACCATACCAGATACCTGTGGGGGCCAGGAACAGGTGAGCAGGAAGGACAAACCAAGAAGCATAGGGGCCATAACTAGGGAAGGGACTGAAGGAAGGAACACTCCACGGGAAGGAACTAAAACACATCAGAGGATGCAATGGGAGTCACAGTGGGAGGTGGAAAGGGAGAGATCCGTGTTTGTCTATGGGCTAGACGAAGCTAAAGGGGAAACTTATGATGAAAGAAAGCAGGAGGAGAAAAAAGTGATTGAAGACATCATGAAGGTGATAGGCGAGGGGGACATGACCCAGGTGGCAAATTTTCGGAGAATCGGGTGGTTCACAAAGAAAAGGAATCGGCCTCTCAAAGTAATATTCAAGGCAGAATCAACCCGAACCATGATCCTGCAGGAGAAAGCACGGCTGAGAGGCAAGCAGGAGTTCCGGAGTGTGTACCTCAATCGAGACAGAACACAGGACGAAAGGAAGACAATGAAAGAGAGAGTTCAAAAACGAAAGGAGAAATGGGAGGAAATGAAAAAGGAGAGCAGAATAACCCAGGATCAAACGGAAGGACAAGCACACCCCCCAGAAACACCTGCAGAAGGACTCCAGCCACGACACTCCCAAGGCAACTGAACAATCCAAACCAACCATCGCACACCGATCCCTCTGTTCCCACCCCCCGCACCACAGTTACAGTATTAGAACAGAAGTTGAAGGTTTGGTACACAAATGCAGATGGATTAATGAATAAACATGAGGAATGGCAAGAAAGAATCAATGAGAAGTCCCCAGACATCATAGCAGTTACAGAAACAAAACTCACGGAGACAATAACAGATGCAATCTTCCCACCAGGATACCAGATCATGAGGAAATACAGAAGGGGCAGAGGGGGAGGCGGGGTTGCTCTGCTCGTAAAAAACAGATGGAAATTCGAGAAAATGGAAGGCATAGATGAGACGGGAGAAAGAGACTACATAGTAGGTACACTTCAGTCTGGGGAACACAAAGTGTTCATTGCAGTGATGTATAATCCACCACAGAACTGCAGGAGGCCAAGAGAGGAATATGAAGAGAGCAACAGAGCAATGGTGGACACACTTGCTGAGGTGGCAAGAAGAACTCACTCCAGCAGAGCAAAGTTGCTGGTTATGGGGGATTTCAACCACAGGGAGATTGACTGGGAAAACCTGGAGCCACATGGGGGTCCCGAAACATGGAGAGCCAGGATGTTGGACGTGGTGCTGGAAAACCTCATGCACCAACATGTTAAGGATACTACCAGAGTGAGAGGGGAGGATGAACCAGCAAGATTGGACCTTGTGTTCACCCTGGGCAGCTCAGACATTGAGGACATCAAGTATGAGAGTCCCCTAGGAGCTAGCGACCACGTGGTTCTGTGCTTTGAATACATAGTAGAGCTGCAAGTGGAGAGAGTAACAGGTGTTGAATGGGAAAAGCCTGACTGTAAAAGAGGGGACTACATAGGGTTGAAGAACTTCCTGCGGGAGGTCCATTGGGACAGAGAACTGGCAGGAAAACCAGTAAATGAAATGATGGAATATGTAACAACAAAATGCAAGGAGGCAGTGGAAAGGTTTATTCCCAAGGGCAACAGTAACAACGGGAAGACCGGAACGAGCCCCTGGTTTACCCGACGGTGTAAGGAGGCAAAAACAAAGTGCAATAGAGAATGGAAAAAGTACAGAAGGCAGAGAACACACGAAAATAGGGAGATCAGTCGCAGAGCCTGGAATGAATATGCACGGGTAAGGAGGGAGGCCCAGCGACAGTATGAAAATGACATAGCATCGAGAATCAAGAGTGACCCGAAACTGTTGTATAGCCACATCAGGAGGAAGACAACAGTCAAAGACCAGGTGATCAGATTAAGGACAGAAGGTGGAGAACTCACAAGAAATGATCAGGAGGTATGTGAGGAGCTGAACAGGAGATTTAAGGAAGTTTTTACAGTAGAGACAGGAAGGGCTGTGGGAAGGGAACATCAAGAGGGAATATACCAACAAGTGTTGGATGACATACGAACAACCGAGGAGGAGGTGAAGAAGCTCCTAAGTGACCTTGACACCTCAAAGGCGATGGGACCGGACAACATCTCCCCATGGGTCCTTAGAGAAGGAGCAGAGATGCTGTGCGTGCCTCTAACCACAATCTTCAACACATCCCTTGAAACTGGGCAACTACCTGAGAAATGGAAGACAGCTAATGTAGTCCCCATATTTAAGAAAGGAAACAGAAACGAGGCGCTAAACTACAGACCTGTGTCTGACATGTATTGTGTGTAAAGTCATGGAGAAGATTATCAGGAGGAGAGTGGTCGAACACCTGGAAAGGAACAAGATTATAAATGAAAACCAGCATGGGTTCATGGAAGGCAAATCGTGTATCACAAACCTCCTGGAGTTTTATGACAAGGTAACAGAAGTAAGACACGAGAGAGAGGGGTGGGTAGACTGCGTTTTCCTAGACTGCAGGAAGGCCTTTGACACAGTTCCCCATAAGAGATTAGTGCAGAAGCTGGAGGATCAGGCGCATGTAACAGGGAGGGCACTGCAATGGATCAGGGAATACCTGACAGGGAGGCAGCAACGAGTCATGGTACGTGAAGCGGTATCACAGTGGGCGCCTGTGACGAGCGGGGTCCCACAGGGGTCAGTTCTAGGACTAGTGCTATTTTTGATATATGTGAACGACATGATGGAAGGAATAGACTCTGAAGTGTCCCTGTTCGCAGATGATGTGAAGTTGATAAGAAGAATTAAATCGGATGAGGATGAGGCAGGACTGCAAAGAGACCTGGACAGGCTGGACATGTGGTCCAGTAACTGGCTTCTCGAATTCAATCCAGCCAAATGCAAAGTCATGAAGATTGGTGAGGGGCAAAGAAGACCGCAGACAGAGTATAGGCTAGGTGGACAAAGACTACAGACCTCGCTCAGGGAGAAAGACCTTGGGGTGACCATAAAACCGAGCACATCACCGGAGGCACACATCAACCAAATAACCGCTGCAGCATACGGGCGCCTGGCAAACCTGAGAATAGCGTTCCGATACCTTAATAAGGAATCGTTCAAGACACTGTACACTGTGTATGTTAGGCCCATACTGGAGTATGCAGCACCAGTCTGGAGCCCACACCTGGTCAAGCACGTCAAGAAGTTAGAGAAAGTACAAAGGTTTGCAACAAGGCTAGTCCCAGAGCTCAGGGGAATGTCGTACGAGGAAAGGTTGAGGGAAATCGGACTGACGACACTGGAGGACAGAAGGGTCAGGGGAGACATGATAACGACATACAAGATACTGCGGGGAATAGACAAGGTGGACAGAGATAAGATGTTCCAGAGAGGGAACACAGGGACAAGGGATCACAACTGGAAGCTGAAGACTCAGACGAGTCACAGGGACGTTAGGAAGTATTTCTTCAGTCATAGAGTTGTCAGGAAGTGGAATAGCCTAGCAAGTGAAGTAGTGGAGGCAGGAACCATACATAGTTTTAAGAAGAGGTGTGATACAGCTTAGGAAGCAGAGAGAGAGAGGACCTAGTAGCGATCAGTGAAGAGGCGGGGCCAGGAGCTGAGTCTCGACCCCTGCAACCACAATTAGGTGAGTACACACACACACTTACAAACAATATAAAGAATCTTGGAGCAGAATATTAACACGACGTTTCGCACACCCATATTTGCACGAAGCTAGGTGTGCCAACACATACACGTGTAGCAGAGCGACCTGCATCCCTTTTTATCAAACGTTTCACTCGAAAAAAGGGATTGATTAAATCTTAGGGCGAAACGTAATCAAATAAAAATTCACACTACACTCGTTTCTTTTTCCCTTTCCCTACCAGTAACAAGATTGATATTTTAAGCGTTCCTTAACTAGGTAGCCACACCCATCCCACACCACATGTGATAAACGTTCACATCTAAACGTTTCCTGATTTTTTCTTTGGACCAGGTGTGATAAACGTTGAAATTTGAACGTTTCCTGTTTTTTACTCGGCAAACTTGTCGTATTGCGGCCGTTTCTCATTTTTTTTGCAAATCAATGCACGGTTTTATATGCTTATGAGATTTGTCCTAACCTAACTTAAATTAGTCTAACCTAAGTCCACCTATGTTAATGTAACCCAGCTTAAAGTAACTTTAACTGTAATTACCTTAATCTAACTTAAAATGAAGAGAATTGGGGTTGATAATATAGGTTTAAGAAATTGATGTTAAATATCACTCAATAAACTGACGTAATAAAATGTGGTTTAGGTTGGTTTAATGGGTTTAAAGTTTATCGACTACACGAAGTCATCTGTAAACCATCAGTCAAGGATACTTTAATCCAAATAAAAGGGTTTAAAGTAAATTCTCGGTGTATGTACACTGAGAAACATTGACCGTTAGGTGTATACACTGAGACACATACACCTCACGGTGGAAATGATGATAGGTTGAGGTGGCAGTATACAAACTCTACGGCCTGGCAACGCGCGTTTCAATACCAAAACTTTTTCTCAGAGATAGATAGATAGATAGATAGATAGATAGAGAGAGAGAGAGAGAGAGAGAGAGAGAGAGAGAGAGAGAACACTCTTAACCTACCTCTGTAAAAGCCCTGCATAAAGAGAGAGAGAGAATGAGAGAGAGAGATAACACTGAACCTAGCTCTGTAAAAACCCTGCAAAAAAGAGAGAGGGAGAGAGTGAGAGCGAGAGAGAGAGAGAGAGGGAGAGAGAGAGAGAGAGAGAGAGAGAGAGAGAGAGAGAGAGAGAGAGAGAGAGAGAGAGAGAGAGAGAGAGAGAGAGAGAGATAGAGAGAGATAGAGACAGACAGACAGACAGACAGACAGACAGACAGACCGACAGACAGAAGAAAAAAAAAAGAGAAAATCAATCAAATTTCCATAATAAGCAGTCTATTGTTTTGCTGATTTTGGAATTCAATTTCATGTGTCTGTGAACAGAGTTTGGGAAATAATGGGTTCACATGGAGAAAATTGCCTCCTGAATAAGTATGGAAGAGACAACACAGTGTGTGAGGCAGTGTTGGACGTGGTGGCACTCTTCAGAAATGAATTTAAGTAGTCTTACCCCAGCCTCAAGAGTGGGCTGGGCTATAGTGGGCGAGGATGGGCTGGTGTTGCGCTAGGGTGGGTGGGAGTTTTCGAGGGTGGGCTGTTGTTGGGCTAGGGTGGGTGGGAGTGGGCCTGAAAACTCATTTACACTCGGAAAGTAGGTGTCGCGGCAGCACTGACGAGATGATGAGTAGAAGACCACATAGGAAAGGACGGGGAGAAAGAGTGTAAGAGATAGAGAGAGAGAGAGAGATGATGTAGGTAACGGCTCTTAGCTTATAAATAGTTAGGAACCCTAAACCTAACCTTGTAGAACTCTGTGATAAAGTGAGAGAGAGAGAGAGAGAGAGAGAGAGAGAGAGAGAGAGAGAGAGAGAGAGAGAGAGAGAGAGAGAGAGAGAGAGAGAGAGAGAGAGAGAGAGAAAGACGGGAGAGAAACATTGGAGAAATAGGTGATATATGAAGACAAAAAAAGAAAGAAAACACATTAATTAGTGTTTAATACAGAAGACGTTGACAGAGACGAGAAATCCATAAATAATTAATAGTAAACTAATATTCACTCCAAAACACACACATACACACACACACACACACACACACACACACACACACACACACACACACACACACACACATCTCCTGAGGTGCACATCAACCAAATAACCGCTGCAGCATATGGGCGCCTGGCATACCTAAGAATAGCGTATCGGCATCTAAGTCAGGAATCATTCACGACACTGTACACCATATTGGAGTGCTCAGCACCAGTATGGAGCACACATGTGGTCAAACACGCCAAGACATTGGAGAAAGTGCAAAAGTTTGCGAAAAACTAGTCCCGGAGGTAAAGGGTATGTCCCACGAGGAGAGGTTAAGGGAACTCACCCTGACGACACTGCAGGACGGGAGAGATACGTGGGTCATGATAACGATGTATAAAATGATGATAGGAATTGACAAGGTGGACAGGATCAGAATGTTTCAGAGATGGAGCACAGGAACAAGAGGACAAAACTGGAAGTTAAAAACCTCAGATGAATCATAGGGTTATTAGGAAGTATTTCTTTAACCTTAGAGTTATTATGATGTGGAATAATTTGAAGAGTGAAGTAGTGGAGACTGGATTCATGAATATTTAGCTTTAAGACGAGGTACGATAAGGTCTTGGAGCATGGAAAGAGTGGACCTAATAGCGACTAGCGAGAAAGAGGGGCCAGGAGCTACGACTTGACCCCTGCAACCACAAATAGGTGAGTACACTCACACGAACACACCACATATAGGCAAATATACATACTACGGCAAACATATATTATACACATAGACTGATACAGACATGCATATGCACGTAGACTAACACAGTCTGGCAAACACTCAGACATACAGACACGAGAAAGAGGCGACATTATCACGACATACAAATTACTCAGGTTTTGACAAAGCGAGAAAGACAGACTATTTGAAAAGAGAAACCCAGGAACAAGAGGACACAAGCTAAAGTGGAGACTTCAGGAAATTCTTCATTGATTCTAAGGTGGAAGTTGAATGAGCTGGATGAGTAGTGGAATGAGCTGGAGGTGGATCCTGCTTCAAATACCAGAAGCAGACAATGTCACACAGAATAAGAAGAGAAAGGGAGACTACCACTGAAAAAAAAAAAAAAACCTTGTCCAAATTTTAGCAAATCCATGAACCTCTCAACAGAACACCTATAAGAAATAGAACACCTAGAAAAAAATAGAACGCCTATAGAGAATAGAACACCTACAGATTAACAGAATACATTTACAGAATGAAACGTTAATAGGTTACTGGTTTAGGCTAGGTAAGATTTGTCAGGAAACTGGACAAGTATTTCCTGACGCGGTCTTAGTCATATGATGATTCGCCACTGGAGCTTTTGGTTATCTGACAGAGGCCTTCCACTGGCTTACCGGTCCACCCCTTTGAAAATCAAGGTTATAATATAGATAACTAGAAAACCTATTGATAAGATTTAACAAACTCAGAGATCGGAAAAGAAACATAAGAAATGTTAAACTACTTATATCCCATATTTGCATTAAGGCCTATGGCCCACACGGGTTTAACTCTAATGTAATCAAATAACAAGTTCAAAGATGTCTTTGTAACAATACAGTACTTGAGGTTACTTAACTATTAAGGAAAAAAAACAGGTCAGGGTAATAAGAAAAATAAGAAATAAAATGTTTGGTAAACTGTGGTAAACGGAATCACGGTGAGGAACACGCGCAGGAAAGTGATAACAACAACAGCAACAACGAGAAAATGATAATGACAGCACCAACAACAACAATAACGACTACAACAACCACGATTCACGAAATCGTAATGACACGAGTGCAAACAAACCACGGAACGGGCGAGGATTGAACTCAACCACTATCGTCACCACCACCCCACATATAAACACTGCCACATACCACCCCCATCACACAACACAGTTAATCAAACTGTGTTGCGCGCATCCTTAAGGATGCGCAAAGATGTGGATCACGGCACTCCTCCAGATCAACTAAGAAAAAAAATTGTGAAATGCGTAAAAATGGTGACATGTAAATATACTTCGGCTAACTCAGGGCAACGATTATAGCTGGAAGTATGTTAGGTGCTAGGCAACTAAGCTAGGCTTCAGCCGCACTACATAAAATATATCTTGATAATCAGAATGACAGCCTAATTTACAAGAATCCATTAATATCAACATTGCAGTAGCCTATTTTTCTGATAGGCTGCCGCTACAGCAATGTTGATGTTAATTAGATTCTTGTAAAATAGGCTGATGGTCTGATCATCAACATAAATTTTCTTGTCTGCTCCATCAACAAAGACAGCTTCATTGTTGAGCTATAATAGCTGTTAAGGTCAAATTACAGTCATTCATTACTGTTGCTGGTACTAGTGAGGTGACATTTAAGGCTGCGTCTCACCTGTTCACCAGT
Source organism: Cherax quadricarinatus (assembly GCF_038502225.1). Lineage (NCBI taxonomy): Eukaryota > Metazoa > Arthropoda > Malacostraca > Decapoda > Parastacidae > Cherax > Cherax quadricarinatus. The sequence continues at coordinate 13,223,336 of NC_091365.1, read as the reverse complement.
TCACCTGTTCCGTGACTGGAACAATACACAATAACCCGCACATAGGAGAGAGGAGCTTACGACGACATTTCGGTCGGACTTGGACCATTTACAAAGACACACCACTTGCAAATGGTCCAAGTCGGACCGAAACGGGTTATTTGTGAAGATTTAGGTAGACTCTCGGTGTACATGCGTTGAGACATACACCTCTTGATGTATATATACTGAGAGACATACACTTCACAGTGTATATATCCTAATGTGGAAGGAGCAGAGATGAGGGAAGAGTGATTAGCTGGTTGAAAAGCTAACTCACGCAGTATGCATAATGACTTAAGTGTAGTCGATAAGCTTAAAATCCACATCACTACTCATCCTCGCCTTACTGACAGCAGTTGTGAGCTAGCAGTTATGGGGGAGAGACTAGTCTTTACAGTGCCAAGAATCGCAAACAACAACAGATATTGCAATATGCTTTTGTTGCTACATGTGGTAGTGACACACTTCTTGTCACTACCACAGTAGTTAAAGGGAACGTGTTACGGACATTAGCAATACATGAAACGAAACGTGTTTGAGCCATCAGCTGTGTAAGAAGGGAAACGTGGTGGTCGGTAAATGTCTAAATAGGGAAACGTGTTGGGACCATCGGCATAATGAAGAAACGTGTTGGGGATATTGTTATTTTAAGGAAGGAACGTGTTGGGGCCGCTAAAATAAGGATGAAGGAAATATGTTGGGGCCAACAGGTTGACGGTTCGTAAATGAAATCAGATATTCCTCTGGAGTGCGCGAGTAAAACAATTTTTTGAGAATATTATAATCATAACTAAGAGCTAAACTCACAAGGGTCTGAAGAATTGAGAACCACTGACTTTACACACCACCACCACTACAACCACCACGACCACAACCACGTAAAATTCTACCACCATAATCACAACCACTTTTATGCCCACTGGTGTAGTCTTGTGGCCTATACACCTGAACGTATCTATGTCAGTACAACAACTAAGGCAGGACGAGCAAAAAGGCAACGAAGAGTAAATACTTACAAATTTACTTCGCCAAATACGGGTGCAAGTTTATGTACAATTTATATACACTACGAATAAATAGTGAGTTAGGTTAGGTAGGTTTAAATGTAAACAGGACAAGTGTTCATGAAGAGGGTTTTAATATGATGACTGGAGCTTTTGGTCATTTGACCAATGCCTCCCATTGGCTTATGGGTTCACCCTTTTAAAAATTATGGTTATAATTACAACCATTAGAGCTGCAAGCAAAAAACAATGAGAACTGTGGGCGACCACATTTGAGGTAAGTCTGCCAGTGTTGCTTAACGAGTCTCCAATATCGCTCCACACAACTTTGGTGGGCTTCTTTGTGATTGGCTGGATTCAACTAGGCACTTTTAGCATAGCAGTGAGGCCCCGACTGATATTACACTCCCATATAGGCATGCCCTCCTGACCAGCGAACTGCTGGTTCGCTGGTCGGAAGGGCATCCCTTCTAGCATGCTTCAACAACCACCACGTAAAATTCTACCACCACAACCACCAACACGCAACATACGACAACATAACCACCGCCACATAACATAACACCACCACGAACACCACACATAACATACCACCACCACAAACACCACCACATAACATACCACCACCACGTAACATACCACCACCACAACCACCACCATAGCCACTACCACAAAAGCTTGAGTCTCGTTCTTTAACAAAAAAATAAAAGGAAAACCTCTCATCTTTAGCCCAAAATCAATCAGTACCTCGTAGCTCTCTCTATGGAGACCGAAATCAATCGAGACCACGAGGATATTGACTTATTATCCGCGTTAAGTGCTACCTTGAGCTTACAAAGGCGCTTTCTGAGGGGGTGACCGCCTGGTTATGATTGTGTGTGTGTGTGTGTGTGTGTGTGTGTGTGTGTGTACTCACCAACTTTCTCGTTTAGTCTCAACACTTTATAGTCTTTTCAGTTGTCTTTCTCCTGGTGTGGCTCTGAAGTAGTCGCATTTTTGTGTAATTTTCAGACTCTCTCAGCTTCTCACCGTAAAAAAACAATAGTTTAGTCCAGCTCTTCTGATTGTTTATGTTCTCTACCGACCTCTTTGCTCGATATTTCTACAATGTCTTCCACTCAGGGCTCAACAACTCACACATACGTAGTTTAATCGTCGTCTGTTTATATGCTATACTGGAAAAAGTACTTGTAGCCAAGCTTAAACCTGGATTCTGTGACATCAATCTGTTTGTATTGCAAATTGTTTCGTAAATATGTTTATATACTTGCCAGCGCGTTGAAAAGTATGTGTTTCTAAATTATTTCGGGGCGATGAATTCAAACCTGAACTTAGTTTTCCTCCAGCGCACATAATTTCTGTGAAACAGAACCCCACAGTGAATGATGTCACCAAGACAGCCGTCATAGGAAAACCTGAGGATTAGTTACAGAGCCGACTACTGTTGGACTTTGGTGAGGGTGAACCATACTGAACACAAGCAAACAAGGCTGAACATTGTATAATTGTTCATGTTTCATGTTTGTCCGTCGATTCGACGAGGACCATCTAGTCATCCTGGGGTCGAAGTTGGTGGGTACGCAGATGACTTGTCAGGCCAATCCGCGCACGAAACGTTCTCTGGCAGTGTGGACAGGGAAGGGTGGCGGCATCGAGGGGTCTGATGGCTCTGGTCTTCCTCGCCTGCCTGCGCTGCTCAGCTAGTGAGATTCTGCTTGCCTCGCAGGATGTTGCCCCTTTCTGGACAACTGCTCGCCAGTCATTCCTGTCCTGAGTTATCAGCTCCCACATGGTGTGGTTGATGTTGAAAGCTTTCAGAGCAGTCTTAAGGGTGTCCTTATAGCGCTTCTTTTGGCCTCCTTGAGAGCGCTTTCCATGCTGCAGTTCGCCAAATAAGAGTTTCTTTGGCAGCCGGTGGTCTGGCATGCGAGCAACGTGACCTGCCCAGCGAAGCTGTGTCTGCATTAGGATGGTGTAGATGCTGGGCAGGCCAGCTGTAGTCAGCACTTCTGTGTCTGGGATCTTATCTTGCCATTTGATGCCAAGAATTTTTCTGAGCCGTGTGGTGTGAAAGTGGTTCAACTTTCTGGCGTGACGTTTGTAGACAGTCCAGGTTTCGCAGCCATAGAGAAGTGTGGTGAGGACTATGGCTCTGTACACCTTGATCTTGGTGCTTGTGGTGATGCCTCTTCGGTTCCATACATTCTTGTGGAGCCTGCCGAAAGTGGCACTGGCTTTGGCAAGTCTGGCATTCACCTCATCATCGATGACAACGTTTCTGGAAAGGGTACTGCCGAGGTAGGTGAATTTGTCTACGGCATTCAGTCGCTGCCCGTTGATGGTGATGTTTGGCTCAACATACGTCTTTCCCGGAGCAGGCTGATGCATCACTTCAGTCTTCGTTGTACTGATTGTCAGCCCGAAGTTGTTGCAGGCGTCAAAGAACTTGTCAACACTGTGCTGCATGGCGGCTTCTGAAGCAGCGTTGAGGGCGCAGTCATCAGCATATAGAAGGTCATTGATGGTGTCATTTGTTAAGTAACACATATCATGTGGCTATTTAACCTTGAATGTAAGTAATACTGATCATAAGGTTTCATAAAAATCCTTACGCGATACACTAACAAAGCTCAGACTGGTGATTAGCACATCCAAGTTAACTTAAAACAACCAATTTGGTTTCTAAACTGGATGAAATTTTAAACTTTGTTGTTTAGCGTTAATATAGTTATAGATTTAATTAGGTTTCTCTCTACATTCCTATGATACTGGAATTAACTATTAAACTCTCTGCCAATAATATTTCCTAAAGCTTGACAGACAGAGCAAGGTAATATTTTACAAGTTTTTTAAGTATATTCTTCAGCTATTAATTATAACAAACCAGGAGTAGATTAGATGAAATCCATTTAATATATTCATTAATTCCTTTCTAATTTTTGCAAAGTGTCTTTGCTAATGAGCAAATTGATCAAGTCAACAATGAAAGGCAAATGCATTAAGTGATGACGTAGAATAAGTAATTACCAAAGTGTCAAGCTTATTGTCATAAGTTAACTTAAGTGCCATTAAATAGCAATTTAGTTTTTCAAAGCAGGAGACACATCCTTCACTAAGAATGATTCGCGTAGTTCTTATCTGATCAAATGGCATTATAAGCAGATGTATCCCTGCAATGGACTAGTGTTTAAATCAATAAAAAAAATACTTTGGGTAGGTGAGGTGCAAGGTGGTTGCAGATAAGGGGAACACTGCCAAGTAGCGCCAGTGGAGCTGGTTTCAGAACCGAACTGCTGAGGGTACTGTTATTATTAAAGACAGATGCAGGTTACAATTGCACGTTGCGCGCTAGGTGTAGAGTTTCACATAGTCAACTAGAGCTCTGCAAGAGCAAAATATCACATTGTAAGCTTGTCCATGGTTGTTTTAAAAACCTCAAACCTCTGTAATTTAAGCACCGTAATACCTGAGAATTCTTAAAATCCTAATAATTTGGAATTTTAGGCACATTACTACCCATGAGTTTAAACCTCTCTATTACTAGGATGCTCTAAGTGCGCTAGTACCTGTATGTTTTAAACACTGATACATGGGTGCTCTAAACATGCCTGAAGGTTTTAAACGCCCTAATACCTAGGTGCTTTACTGGTAGCTGCAACAGTCCTGGGTGTCTGGGTAGCGTTTGTCAGCAGATTTGAACCCGTTACTGTAGATTCGAACCTTCCCCTGCCTATGGTTCATCTATTGTTTACCGTTATGGTGCTGTTAATGCTGCAAGGAGTGTAAGGACTTAGTACCACGTTATTAATTAATATCTCGAAAACAAGTAATCTCCTTACCTATATACGGTTGCAGGGGTCGATTCACAGCTCCTGGGATACTATGTACTTGCAGAAAAAAAAGAAATAGAGATTGAGATAGAGATGTTGAGATAGATAGACAGCGAGAGAGAGAGAGAGAGAGAGAGAGAGAGAGAGAGAGAGAGAGAGAGAGAGAGAGAGAGAGAGAGAGAGAGAGAGAGAGAGAGAGAAAGAGAGAAATTCATGTATGATATCACTGGTAAAATTTTCTCGTTCACCTTTTTCAGGACAAGAAGGAAAATACCGAGGAAAAAATAATCTTCCACGTCAACTCTCACACACCACCTCAGCAAGAAAAACAACTCCAATCTCTCCCCCGCCTCCTCCTCCTCCTCCTCCTTTTTTTTTATCTTTCTTCTCTTGCCCTCCTCTCCCCTCAGTCCCTGCTCTATATTTTCTCTTTTCCTGCCTTTCTCCTTTTTCGCTACCTTCTTCCTTACATTCTTATCTTATTCTGCTTACACAACCCCCATCTTATTGATTCTTGTAATTACTATTAGTCTGGTGGAAAGCTGGATGAGCCTTGAATTTTATTTGTCAGCTGATATCGATCCTCTGTAGTGTCTAGACTGACACTCTTAACTGGTGCTTCTCTCTCACCCGTGAACAATTGAGAAATCCAAGATGGCTGCCAAGGTGAGTGCCGATCATCTCTAAATAAAAAAAAATACGTATATTCACATGAATGTTGGTATTCTAATGAAATTTATTGTTAATATAGGTTTTCTAAAGTTGAGTACGTCACTTTTTTGTACTTTCATGCTAATAGGGATGCTAGTAGGATGATTTCATGTAAACTGGATCTCCAAGAGGTCTGCCAGCTTTAACAAGAGTGACTAGAAACAGTACCTTCGCAGGATTCTTTACATTAAATATGAAAATGGTAATGTACTGGTAGACAATGTGGACAGTATGTAAATAAGACACAATGTGGTTCACGTCATCTTATTGTGAAGACACTTCACCTACTAGACTTTTAACAAGGTTAGAGTAAGGGTTCATAACTTTATTTACAAGCTAAGAGCTGTTACCTACTTTAGCTCATTTCAAAACCTTTCTATTGTTACGAGACATCCAAATAGGGAAAAGGATGAAGTTGGAGCCATCTGTGGACCAGCATTTTTAGTGATGATTCCACACATAGTTATATCATCGTGATATGACTAATAATGGTGCTCTTCGCACCTACTCCTAGGTTGAGGGACTGATTACCTCATCTTCTGTACATAGTTCTACTGTCTTCAAGTTATGTCCTAGAATTTGTATTGATAAAGCCACTGGATGGCGAAACGTCTACAATAAAGATACCCAGATGTTGCACATGTGTCTTAATCTCATGACTAATAATGCAGGTCATTTTCATTTGTTGGTTTTCGCTAGACTTTCAAATCAAGTTTGTCACTTTCTTTTCGAAACGGTACATCTAGGGAGGGAATTTAAGCGTTTTCTTCTTCTTCAGTTGTAAATATGATGGAATTGTTGCTGTTCTAGAGATTCTGGGAGTTGAGGTGTAGGGGGATAATTATGTGAAATTTTTAGTTCCTCTTACCCAAGATATTCCGTGTAGGGGTTGGCCATGACAGCACTAAGATACGAGCCCATGGCCAAGCCTAAAGACTTGGCCATGGACTTATAAAGGGAATCTTCAAACGAAAAACTGCTATAACTCAAGCACAGTTCAATGACATCAATGTAGTCTTATTTAGGTTGAGGTATATTTAGTCCATTTTGAATTATCACACGAAGAAGGTCAATGGCTTGAATGTTTGGCACCTAAGTGAACAAGGACGTCACGTCGAAACTAAGTAATTTCTTATTCCTTATCCTTATGTCATTCATTCTGATGAGATTTTCAGAGTGTTTTGGGTGGACTGTGCTAATAGTTCCCAAGAGATGTGACAGACATTTAGCGAACAGATCAGCTAGTTGATGTGGAGTGCTGCCAATGCTCGAGATGACAAGACTCATTATGATACCAGGTTCGTGTGTTGTGGGCAGACCGTACATACGTGCTGATCTGGGATTAAAAAGAATCATGTTAAGAAGTGTTTTTCTCTGTTTAAATATCCAAGTAGGATGTTCATTTTGTGTTGGTAATACATAGAGTTTGTAATGACGACTCCACCACCATCGTCAGAGGAGGTGACAAAGATCGAGGTGTTACTTGCCAATTTTCCACTGCTTTGACGTAACTTTACGGTATGACGCTTTTGGTGGATTCAAAATCAGTCGCAATAGACTTGAGTATAGGCTTTCTGGAATTCGCTGTCTTCAAACCTGTAGGTTTTGATGGTCATATTCAAATTAACAGATTTCTAAAGTATTTCATGGAAAATTTAAGTGCAAGGGTGAGCGCTTCCAGATCGGTGCTGGACAGGGGAAAAGAGACGTTGTTAATTATGCTGGAAAGTCCTGTGCTCCTCCATGGGCTGTTGCTTCCTAAGATTCGTTAGTCAAAATTTCCGATGGATATTAGCCGAGGTAATTTTATTAAGAGTGTGTTGGTGTAGTTGGGCATCGATGGCAGGTGCAGCAGGTATCTTAAGATGAGCTTCATGACATAGTTCCTTGGCTTGTCTGGAGCGTTCGGCCACAATCTCTTGTAAATAGATTTGAAGTGCTAGAGGGAAGACATGTCTGGCAATGAAGAGATACGAAGTGGTGAATTTCGGGCGAAATCAACAGCGTCTTATGCTTCCCTCTGGACTTAAGTTTTCCACTGGAATGCACAAGAAATCTCATCCACTCCTTCCCTCCTCTCGTCCACTTTTCATCATCACTTTATCTTCTTCTTCCACCCTTTTTGCCTTATTCAACCTTCCTTCTATATCTACTACCCCTTCACTCCTTTCACCCATCCCTTCCCTCCTCTCTCATTCACCCCTCCCTCTCTCTTATCCACCCCTTCCTTACTATTTTCACCCCTCTTCCTCCTCTCATCCACCCTTCCCTCATCTCCATTTTCTTCTTTCATCCACCCCCTTCTCTTTCCTGGCACCAACCTCTTCCCTCTATCCCCTATTTTCTAACCTACCTTCTCGCACCCTTTCCCCACACTTTCTTCCCCCTCATCCTACATCCACACTCTCTTCCCCCTCCTCCTCCATCCACACTCTCTTTCCCCTCCTCCTGCATCCACACTCTCTTCCCACTCCTCCAGTACCCACACCCTCCATCCCTTCTCTTTGTTGTCCCTATATTCTACACGGAACATCTCTGCCACTTCCCCTGGGCTGCCACTACCCCTGTGCTGCCCTTCCCCTGGGCTGCCACTCCCCGTGGGCTGCCTCTTCCCCTGGACTGCCTCTCCTATCCCCTGGTGCTATCTCCCTGACTACTACTCTTCCTGCGGCAGCTCTGCTTCCTCCTCCCTGGGTGCCGCTGCTGGCCAGGGGAAATTGAGTTCAGATAATGTTATGATCTCAGCCGGGGGTGAGGATAAAAACACCAGCGCAGGGAGGGAAGGAGGGAGGAAGGAAGAGAGGGAGGGAGTTAGGGAGGGAATGAGGCAAGAAAGGAAGAGAGGGAGGGAGTTAGGGAGGGAATGAGGTAAGAAAAGAAGAGAGGGAGGGAGTTAGGGAGGGAATGAGGTAGGAAAGGAAGGGAGGAAGGGAGAAAGAGGGAGGCAAGGAATGAAGGAGGGAGAGAAGGAGTGTAGGGTGTAGGAAGACAGCATGTGTGGATGATGGTGAAGATAGCAAGGAAAATTGAAGACGGAGAGAGAGAGATAGGGGGGGAGAGACAGATAAACAGACAGAGAGTGAGATAGACAGGCAGGAGGGAAAGAAGGGAATACAACAAAGAAAGAAACCAAATACGTACTAGCAAAATAACTAAAAAAAAAACACACAAAATAAGAAGAAGAGCTGGAAGATCGAGGAAGAGAAATCCAGTAAGACACAGATAAAAAAAAGTAGTTTTTAGAAAACTAGTGATAGCAGCAAAAGCGAGGAAGAGATGGGGAAGCTGCGAGGGCAAAGATTGGGAGGAGGGAAGGAAAAGAGGAAATCCGCTACGGAAAAGGAGGGAAGGGGAGAAGTTGGGAGAGAAAATGTGGGTTTCTAAGGGAAGAGAAGTGGGAAACAGCCAGGGGTAAAGTGGGAAGGGGAGGAGGGGGATTGGTTCGAGAGGAAACGTGAGGGGGGAAAGGTTTGGGAAGGAGACTAGGAAATGGGAAAGAGGAGAAGAAGGGAGAAAAGGAAATGCTAAGAGGAAAACCCACGAGAAGAATAAGAGGGGATGCCAGGAGATGAGGCGATGTAAAAGAGAGGGAGGAAATAAATACAGATTGTGGTGGAAAATACAGGGAAAAACAAACAGCAAAATAAATGATTAGGGAAGTTTAGTATATATATATATATATATATATATATATATATATATATATATATATATATATATATATATATATATATATATATATATATATATATATATATATATATATATATATATATCAATAACAACACTGCACTAGCCAAGGATTCGAACCCATGTTGTACTGGCCTGCTTCATGGTAAGCGAGAACCATATGACGCTTTGAACCACAGGACCACGCAACCCTACAAGAATGGTGCAGCCAGCACACAGCTGTTGGGCCGGCATCCAAGGGCATACGGAGGTGTGGGAGCTTCTAAGCTAATTTCATTCTCATCCCTGTTTGGTGTGCTAGCCTCACGAGCAGTATAAATTATTGTAACCACGATCGAGTGGTATTGATCAATAACAACACTGCGCTAGCCAAGGATTCGAACCCATGTTGTACTGGCCTGCCTCATGGTTCTCGCTTACCATGAGGCAGGCCAGTACAACATGGGTTCGAATCCTTGGCTAGAGCAGTGTTGTAATTGATCGATACCACTCGTTCGTGGTTGCAATAATATATATATATATATATATATATATATAGATATATATATATATATATATATATATATATATATATCTGTGTGTGTGTATCTGTGTGTCTATCTGTGTCTGTGTCTGTGTCTGTGTCTGTGTCTGTGTCTGTGTCTATGTGTGTGTCCGTGTGCGTATTATACAGCATTGTTGGGAACTTTACTGATACGCATTTACATTTCTCAGATGGAAATTTAAGTTATGGAACTCTTCAAAGCATTTTCCGACTGTATCACCACTGTAACACGCTGGAGAACAGAGTGGGAGTCCCTGGTAATGTCGATGACCTTGTAACCAGGTACTTTCCGGAAACCTGGTGCATTATTTTCCCGAGGTATATGGGTTTCTGATTATAACAAAACAATACTGATGGGTCAGGTTCCTACGTGTGTAAAGCTTGTGTTCTTTCCTGTGTTCAGTAACACCATCGTGCTGGTCGAGATGAATGTGAATGAGAGCAAGAGTACATGTATATTCTCACACTAGCAGTCTGCCGTTTTTAGAGGGATATGGTGCCATCCCATCAGAGGTATTTAGATTGATGGACATTAAACATCGCGGGTCCCTTTAGCTGGGTATTGAGCTATGGCTAAATTTCTCACCGTGATCTCGTTGATTTCACTTTAGCTAGCATTCCACCCACTGTAGTTCATAGAGTTAAGACTGCTCAGCTACTTTGACGCAAATGCACTTACTGTATATGCTCTGTGAATTAAGGGAGTAAGGTGGATATCCACTGTAACGCCGAGATTTTGCTGATCAAGACGTGTTACATTGTAGGAAGAGGTACTGCTAAAAGAAAATCGTCAGCTTGGTGTGCACTAACAGCAAAGAGGCGAGGAGGTCTCTAAATCTTGGAGCTTGTCCTTTTTATCATCAGAGCCAAAGTTTTTCCATGTAGGGGCAGAGCCCTAAAGTACGTTTCCTCTTTTCCGATGCCGTGTTTTCCAAGTTAAACTCAATTGTAGCACTAAGGTATCTTTATATACTTGACCGAGAAGTGGGGTGCAACAAATTGAGATGACGCACGAAATCGTAATGACACGATTGCAAACAAACCATACCCCGGCCAGGATTGAACCCGCGGTCAGAGAGTCTCAAAACTTGATGAACTTGACTTGATGAAGTTTAATGTGTGGGCTTACGCGATCAATAAATGATTCTATATAACTGTATTTGTGTCCCTTTACCTTTATGTCAGCCTCTCATAAAAGTATTTATCCACCTTAATTAAGAAGTCTATTGCTGATAGTAACTAGGCGAGTACAAATAGGAAGCGCGTCTGTCTGGCGCTCAGCAGACGGAGGATCAAGCCTCCACGTCATGCGCTGAATGATCCCCATGGATTTAGCGCTTAACATAATTTATTAAAAAAAAAATTATTATTATTGCTGATAGTGGCCCCTAGATAAACATGGCCATCTCAATCTGGCTGATCTGGAACTAGTGACAGACAGTGGTCAAGACCTGTGTTATATTTGATATTTCCTCGCATTTACGGAAATGATGAAATACATTAATAATGTTTATGAACTTTTCTAAGACGTAAGATGTTGGTAAATCCTGAATCAGTGGCTAAAACAGCAATCTGATATTAGTGTTTTAATGTAGTTGTATTGGAGCTGGTGCTGATGTTTACATTGTGGTGCTGATGCTGGGGTTGTCACAGCTAGTGTTATATTTAGGGCTAATGTTAGAGTTTTAACTGAAGTTGAAGTTGAATTGAATATGAGAGGTTATTAGTGATGGAGATAGAGTCTGAAGGGTTCATAATCCCAGATATGATTCAGTGTGTGACAACACTCGTGTCTGTTGATGGTATAGAATGACCCACGTGTACAAGGAGCACACTTGGGCCACACAGTGTATACAACAATGGAAGCAACGTGTTATCCCTCCCCTCACTGCTCGCCTACACTCTCGTACTAAAT
>NC_091365.1:13104121-13206621 GCF_038502225.1 Cherax quadricarinatus | reverse complement strand
GTGAATGGATCCTGCCTCCTCTACATCACTTCCCAGACTATTTCACTTCCTGACAACTTTGTGACTGAAGAAATACTTCCTAACATCTCTGTGGCTCATCTTAGTCTTCAACTTCCAACTGTGACCCCTTGTTGCTGTGTTCCATCTCTGGAACATCCTGTCTCTCTCCACCTTGTCGATTCCTCTCAGTATTTTATATGTCATTATCTTATCCCCCTTATCTCTCTTGTCTTCCAGGGTCGTCAGGTCGATTTCCCTTAACCTCTCCTCGTAGGACTTGTCTTGTTGCAAACCTTCGCGATTTGTCTAGTGTCCTTATATGCTTGGCTAGGTGAGGAGGGTTCCAAACTGGCGTTGCATACTCCAATATGGGCCTAACGCACACAGTGTACAGGGTCCTGAATGACTCCTTATTAAGATGCCGGAATGCTGTTCTTAGGTTTGCTAGGCGCCCATATGCTGCAGCAGTTATTTGGTTGATGTGTGCCTCAGATGTGCCCGGTGTTATATTCACTCCAGGATCCTTTTCCTTGAGTGAGGTTTGTAGGCTCTGGCACCCTAGACTGTACTCCGTCTGTGGTCTTCTTTGCCCTTCCGCAATCTTCATGACTTTGCACTTGGTGGGGTTGAACTCCAGGAGCCAGTTGCTGAACCAGGCCTGCAGCCTGTCCAGATCCCTCTGTAGTTCTGTCTGTTCCTCGCCTGATTGTATTCTTCTCATCAACTTCACATCATCTGCAAACAGAAACACTTCGGAGTCTATTCCTTCCGTCATGTCGTTCACAAATTCCAGAAACAGCAACGGCTTTAGGATTGATCCCTGTGGGACCCCGCTCGTTACAGGCGCCCACTCTGACACCTCGCCACGTACCATGACTCGCTGTTGTCTTCCTGATAGGTATTCCTTGATTCATTGCAGTGCCTTCCCTGTTATTCCTGCCTGGTCCTCCAGCTTTTGCATTAATCTCTTGTGTGGAACTGTGTCAAATGCCTTCTTACAGTTCAAGTAAATGCAATCTACACACCCCTCTCTCTCCTGTCTTACTGCCATCACCCTGTCATAGAACTCCAGTAGGTCTGTGGCGCAGGATTTCCCGTCCCTGAAACCGTGCTGGCTGTGTGTGTGTGTGTCTGTGCAATATATACTGCCTAAATTATGCTTTTTAAGTACACCTCTGGCGATGTTTTTGGTGTGATACTCGCTTCATGATCTTTTTACCTGATTGTTATTCGTAATTTCCTCGCCTCCCAACTTGTACTCCGACACTGATCTTCTCTTCCCATTCCCAATTTCCATGAGCATGCATTTATTTTGGTTTAACTTCGGTAACTACTTTTTTAAAACAGCCTTGCAGCTTGTTTAAGTCTTCTTGTAGTCCGTCTATATCCTCTTCCGTTCATTTCCTTATGACTTTTGTATCCTAAGCAATGTTTCATATATATATATATATATATATATATATATATATATATATATATATATATATATATATATATATATATATATATATATATATATATTCCCTTCTGGCATGCTTTCAAAGACTTACTAAGGAACAGGTGACAGAAGTATAGTGAGGGAGGACGTTTCAAGATTGGAAAGGGTAGTGAGTGGGATGCCCTAAAGGACTAGTATATTAAAATAGCAATGGTGCTAGTACTAGTCCTTTAGGGGCATCCCACTCACTACCCTTTCCAATCTTGAAACGTCCTCCCTTACTATCCTTCTGTCACCTGTTCCTTATTAAGTCTTTGATCCCCTGAAGCACTTTAACTTAAACCAGTGCTTGATCTTCTGATTTGTACACCAATACCTGGCGGGTACAACGTCAAGCACTTTCCTGCAGTCCAAGAATATGCACTCCACCCATCTTTGTCTCTCTTATTTGATCTCCAATATTCACAGAATTCCGGTAGATTCGTAAGGCAGAACGAACATAATCTTCGCCAAATCTATGCTGATTTTCGGAAGTGATGTGTCACTTCTCTAGATTCTCTTCCTGCTAATTTTATCCAGTACTTTGGTGGGTGTGCATGTCAGTGATACCAGTCTGTAATTCAGTGCCTCTTGCTTGTTTCACTGTTTGTATATTGTGGCCACATGTGCAGCTTTTTACGCTCTTCAGTAGTTTTAACATATTTGATGATATGAATTAGTTCTTCATTTAGGTTCAAATAAGTCTTCCGCTGCTTCTTTCAGAAGCCATGTTGAAATGTTGTTAGGTCCACATGGCCTTCCATGTGTCCCATTCTTCTAGTTGTACTGGTGTGTCTCGGTGCACCTGTGTGAGGGAAAAGTGTGTAGATCTGTGTGCACCTAGTCACATCTATGCACTTGCTTAGACCTGTGTGCGCTAGTGTATGTCCGTATGTACCTGAGAAAGTTCATATGTTTTATGTACCTACGTGTCAGCTCCTGGCGATGCATCTCCCTGCTGGTCGCTACTGGTTTCACTCTTGGCTCCATGATCCCCTATCACACCTATTCTTAAAGTTTTACAAGAATTCTGCCTGTACCACTTCAAGGTATATGTCATTCCACTTCCTGACCACTCAAAGACTAAAGAAGTATGTCCTAACATCTCAAGCAGACTCTCCTTGTCCACCCATTCATTTCTTCTGAGTATTTTGTACGTCGTGATCATGTTATTCGTGTTCACTTGTTTCTGTGCACTTTTGTATCTCTGCATAATTAGAACAATGTGTATGTTGGTGCTTTTCGTAACTGATTCAAGGAAGGTATCTTGACGGTGGGAAAAGGCTTTTGATCCTAGGAATTGGAGCTATCCTTCCATTCCTCGGTTCAAATCTGATTACCTCATTCTCCCCATCCCCGTTGGATACCCCCCTCACCGTACAGACAGGCAGACAAAGAGACCCTCAGACAGGCAGGGAACTAAACAGGCATACTGATAGACCGACATAGACAGAAAGGAGGAGGAGAAGTGGTGGATATATAATGCGAGAGAAAGCTGATAAAAAAAGGGCCAAGGAGGGAATATAAGAGACTTAAACAAAAGGAAGACGATGGAAAGTGTGAAGAAAGATAAAGAGGAGAGAAGAGGGAGACAGGTGAAGAAGAGGAGGACGAGGAGGGGAACGAGAGAGCTTCATGGGAGGAAGAGGGAGAGACCTGGTAGGAGGAGGACGACGATGCGGAGCAACGGATGTGCGAAGAAAAGGTTGATTATCATTGCAATTCTCTCTCTCTCTCTTGACTCACGAAATCGTAATGACACAGTGGTAACTGTCCTAACCTGTCTATGATGTATAAATATACTTAGTTAGACGAATCTTATTGTAGCCAGCTGGCCCCAGTGTCTTACGCTTGGAGTTTTACGACTCACTCGCCACGAGTTCAATCCCCATCCGTGGTATGGTTTAATTCTCTCTCTCTCTCTCTCTCTCTCTCTCTCTATATATATATATATATATATATATATATATATATATATATATATATATATATATATATATATATGTATATATATATATATATATATATATATATATATATATATATATATATATATATATATATATATATATATATATAATTACATAGTACTACATGTTTGTCAGAGATTTTCTGAACTTCAGCACTTAGTCACCAGAATAGACAACAAGCGGTTCTGCCAACGAATAAAGTCAGCCACTTCATTATGATTTGTTTTCTCTTAGATTTATTTTTTATAGCAAAAAATCGTTCAATTAAAAAAAAACTAATAAGGGCAAAAAGTCGTCGGATATAAGCATCATCTAACAAGAAATGTTTACTTCGCAACGTGTGATTTACATTCCTCGGGAGTGTTGGGATTAGGGAGGGAGGATTGGGGAGGGGGATATTACTGACGGAGAGGGAGGAGGGATGTTGGGAAGAGCTAGTAGGAGAGAGAGGGGAGGGGTGACGGAAGGGGAGGAGGGAAGCACTGGGGAGGAGGGCAGAGTAGAGTGCACAAACAAGGGGTACTAGAGTAATATTTACACTAGCATCGGGGGGACCTGTTCTCAAGAGGGAATCGTTAATCAATGAATACAAACACGGAATTATTATGTCGTCATTTGAGTCGGTTCTCGTGTGAAGGATGCGTCCCTTGCCTTTCCTCCTCCTCCTCCTCCTCCTTCTCCTCCTCCTCCTCCTCCTCCTCTTCTTCTACCTCCTCCTCCCCCTCTGAAATTTTAATGAAGACGCGAGTTTCTCATTCTTGATTGCTATGGCGCAAGGGATTCAACTTTTTTTATTGTTTCTTGTTTGAGTTCGGCGAGGGATTAATTTGCCTGTTGTGTTTGTACAGATGTAAGATAGTGTGTGTGTGTGTGTGTGTGTGTGTGTGTGTGTGTGTGTGTGTGTGTGTGTGTGTGTGTGTGTGTGTGTGTGTGTGTTAGTTAGTTACCATTTTGTCCTAGGCACATGTGTGTGTGTGTGTGTGTGTGTGTGTGTGTGTGTGTGTGTACGTGTGTGTGTGTGAGAGAGTAGAGTCTTAGCTCCTGGCCCCGCCTCTTCGGCGATCACTACTATTGTATGTGTATTTACGTACTCACCTAGTTGAGGTTGCGGGGGTCGAGTCCGAGCTCCTGGCCCCGCCTCTTCACTGATCGCTACTAGGTCACTCTCCCTGAGCCGTGAGCTTTATCATACCTCTGCTTAAAGCTATGTATGGATCCTGCCTCCACTACATCGCTTCCCAAACTATTCCACTTACTGACTACTCTGTGGCTGAAGAAATACTTCCTAACATCCCTGTGATTCATCTGTGTCTTCAACTTCCAACTGTGTCCCCTTGTTACTGTGTCCAATCTCTGGAACATCCTGTCTTTGTCCACCTTGTCAATTCCTCTCAGTATTTTGTATGTCGTTATCATGTCCCCCCTATCTCTCCTGTCCTCCAGTGTCGTCAGGTTGATTTCCCTTAACCTCTCCTCGTAGGACATACCTCTTAGCTCTGGGACTAGTCTTGTTGCAAACCTTTGCACTTTCTCTAGTTTCTTCACGTGCTTGGCTAGGTGTGGGTTCCAAACTGGTGCCGCATACGTGTGTGTGTGTGTGTGCGCGCTCGTAACAGAGGAAAAAAAAAGAGACAGGAACTTACAGAGGCTGTCGGAATTTATGCTTTGCTTCTTTGCAGGTTCTCGTTTACAACCGGTTCGATCGGTTTCGAATTCTCAACACTAGCATACGGTATCTAAAGGAAAATTCGTGTTGTTACTGTGGTATACAAGTGTTTTTTTGCCAATTTCTGTTCACACACACACACGATTTTATTTTCCGTGAAATAACTCTTAATAAAATTTTGATAATCTTCGAACGTTCAACACACGAGTATCCAACAGAATTATTTGTATTGTCTTCAGTTCCGTTAATAAAAGCTACAGAAAGTTAGGAGAGTAATTTCTTGTCTAGCTCACATTAGTGTACTTATTATTGTAAGCTGATCCTCTCTTAAATGTTTATGTAATTAACTCATTTTACCTTATTACTGGTATATGTTCTGTCATTCTAACTGATTTTCACACAGTTGAGTTATTTACCCGTTCTAACTTTTAATGTTGAAAAAATAAGATATTACAAACACCCCAATGAAAATAAGTCACTTTGTCTAACTTTTTTGGGCTATTCTAAATAATTTATATTATGTATAATAATTGTACTTACGTGTACCTGTACCTAAATGAACATAATTACTTACTTACTAAAATTATGAAGAGGGATACATCATCTTCCTATCCCCAGATTATAAGGAATTATTTCCCTTAAGATAACTGAAGTAAATTTCGTATAAACTTGAAGGTGTTAAGTGTCACCTGTCTAGTTAAAAAATTAGAAATTTTAGCTATGTATGTCCAAATTTGACAGTTTTATAACAGTTAAATAATGGAAATTTTTGGCTTCTGTGTGATGACTGGATAATGATTCTTTTGATCGGATTCAAACTTTCATTGATAGTATGGGTGTTTGTCGATAATAGAGAACTGTGTGTTTTAATTGGCCAGGTTTATTGAACAAATTATTAATGTGCATTAACTGAAGAACGTTTCTGATGGGTTTGAAATATTTAAACTGGTGTATCTTAGTTAGAATTTTGGACTGATCTTTGACTATGAATTTGCCAATTTACCAGTTTTATTGGTGAAATTGGGAAAATTGAGATGTTATAATGGTTTTCATGAGAATTTGTCAGTGGCTCATCCTCTCACTTATTCAGTGTCAATGTTTCTATTTTAGAAGAAACTTTGTATTGTTAGTGGATTAGCCATACCACGGGCAGGGCTTGAACCCGCGGTTAGTGGCCTGTCAGGGTGCCAATTTAAGAAAAGTTTGCTTGAACCCTTTAGCTGTCTAGGTTAGATAAAATTCGTCGGGAAATAGGATAAGTATTTCCTGACGCGGGTCTTAGTCATTTGATGACCTGCCACTGCAGCATTTCGTCATCTGACCGAGGCCTTCCGCTGGCTTATCCCTCCACCCCCTTAAAACTTTACATTAAAGCCCTTGTCTTGTAGGGAATAGGAGGCATGTAAATGCATGTTTTAAAATAAAAAAAAATACATATTTGTAGAGAATTTGGAATAGAATATACATTCGAAATCTGAGGTAAAAAATATTAAAAACTCGCTTTTTAATGATACTTCATAAGGTCAAAAATTCATTGAACTCCTAAACACTCATTTTTCTTACAGCATTGTTGGAGAGCCGGTCATAAACTCGGACACAGTTTATTTTTTTCTTCTTTTTCTTCCAGTGTTTCCTGCTAAAACTTCAGGACTATTATGATCGGCTTTGAAATTTCAGAGTTGGTGTATCTTAAAGAAAGGTTGAAATTGCAAGTGAGCTGTGTAAATCATGATTGACCAATTTTATATATGCAAAGAGTATATTGGTTTATGTATAATAACTTGAATACGCCTTGTCTGATATATTTTAAGCTTTCAACACTGGTGTATCCTACTTAAAAGCTTCAGATTACCGGAACGTGTAGGTGCTAGTCTGCCAGTTTTATCTAACAACTGTGGGATATATTTTCTTGTGAAATAACTTTTGACTGCAACATCTGAACAGTATCAAACTATGTACGTGTGCATTTTGCCAGGAGGAAGGTTCTTATTGTTAATGGGATGTGTAAATACTAATTTACCAGTTGTACTAAATAGAAGCATTAATTTTTAGGTGATACTTAGCAAATGCCTCTTTTGACTGGCTAAACTGTCAAAGTTGGTGTATAGCACTTAAGAGAAAGCTTGAACTGGTTTGGATTTGTAGGTGCTAATTTGACAATTTTTGTTAGACAAATTGGGATAGTTTCCAGGCGATACCATCTGAATATACATTTTGATCCGCATCAGATCATGAATGCTGATACTGAGTTTAATTGGAAACATATGCCAAACTCTGTACAGTTTCTTTTGACGTGCATTGACGTAGAACGAACTTTATTTATGGGATTCAGAGATATCTTTCACGGATCGAGAAGAGGACTCAGCAGTATTAGTTAAGTTGGGGCAACAGAGTGTAGTGAGCACAGATCAGTGAGAGAGAGTCAAACACACAAGACAAAAACGAGAAAAAAAAATTTAAGTCTCCATTTTTCGAACTCCATTTAGGTTCTCTAACAGTTACAAAAAAACTGAGGAGAGAGACTTCAGTTTTTTATAGTTAAATTTACTTTTGATTAAACTTCGCAGTGTTGTCTTGCAAACACAGGACTATTGCTTGTTTCCTCTAAATAATTTTTTGATACGTTATAACTTTCTGTTAACTATTTAACAATACTTCTTCTCACACTTCAGACAAAGTTCTCTTTCCTTCACTTATGAAGGTTTCAAAATATTTTCTCTTTCATTTTTTTCTTTTATTATCTCTTTCAGTTTTTTCTTTTATTTTCTCATCAATTTATTCCTACGTGACTTTTACCTCCTTGTTTAGGGTTCGTCGACTGACAATTGTTTAGCTTGAATTAAGTTAGCTTTCTCTAAGTTAGCTTTATGTAAATTAGTTTTATGTAAGTAAGCTTCATGTAAATTAGACATATATAAATTAACGTTATGTTAGTTAAGCCAAAGCCAGAGATGCACACAGACAGACAGACAAAGAATAACAGGAAGCACTTTATCCCCTGGTCATTAATGTGCAATTATTCATCTTTGTCTCTGGTGTATATTCGCAGAGGTAATTAGCACAGCATATATCGTTTCTGGGTGTGTTTGATTGGTTATTTAAATGAGGCTATGATGCCGAGGCCAGACCCTTGTTTATTACTAGGTGGGGGTGAGGTACGATCATCCCCATCCCTTATACTTTTGTGTCTGTATGAGGCCAAACCCTGTTCATCACCAGGTGGGGGTGAGGTTCATCACCCTCTTCCCTATACTTTTGTGTCTATGTGAGGCCAAACCCTTGTTCTTTGCCAGGTGAAGGTGAGGTACGATCGCCTCTGCCACTCTGTATCTACATGAGTCCGCTGCCTCACTTTCCTCTATCTTAGTTTGATATATTATGACATCCAAATTCCTCTTCCCTCTCTCTCTCTCTCTCTCTCTCTCTCTCTCTGTCTCTCTCTCTCTGTCTATCTATCTATCTCTCTCTCTTTTTCCTCTGTGTCCTATGAATAATTTCTCATGCCTCTGGTCAGGGAAGATGGGGATAGCTTCATATAAATTTCATTTCTCCTGTGCATGAGATAGACTATCCTGAGAGATGGCAATTCCCAAGTGAAAGTAACTCCAGTTCTGTTGAAAAACAACCTTTGGAGCTGATGAACTTTCAATGCAAGTCTTTTGATGACATCTTCAGTAGTCAGCAAATTTACTCATGTCACTTGTAATCCCTTCATCAATGTCATTCATGTAAATTATGAACAACAATGATCCTAAAACTGATCCTTGTGAAATGCCACTTGTGACAGGTCCCCATTCAGGCTTCACCCCATTAATGCAAGCTTTCTGCTTGCCCAACTGAAGTCTCCCAGCTCAGGCTTACAGTTTCCAACACTATGGATGAGTCCCAACCCGAGTAATGGGGCTAATGTATCTATTTTTTTCTGTATAAAAACATATATGAGACCAGACTTTGGCTTATTATAAGACGGGGAGATGGGGAGGGTTTCCTTACTTGGTGTATACCTGGAGAAGGTTTCGGGAGTCAACGCTCCCGCTGCCTGGTTCGAGACCAGCCCTCGTGGTGGATCAGGACCTGATCAATCAGGCTGTTACTGCTGGCCGCACTTAAACCGACATGAGAACCACAGCCCGGCTGATCAGGTACTGACTTTAGGTGCCTGTCTGGTGCATTCTTGAAGACAGCCAGGGGTCTATTGGCAATCCCCTTTATGAGAAAAGAAAAAGACACTTCACTGAAAAGGCTTTTCTTTTGGCTGGGGGACAACGTTTCGCTCTCGATCGTTATTATCATACGACTTGATAAAGCTCCACACACAGCGAAGCGATGTCCCAGTAAATAAATGGCCGGCAAACTCAGTCGTATCTTCCCTATTTTCGGCAACGCATTTAATTTCGTTTCCATAAAATTTAGTCAAGATTACACTTTTACATTGTTTTAGTCATCATGACTTTGATATCATAATATATGAACTGTTTTCACAGCATTTATTAACATTTTTTTGTGAATAAACATCGCTCGCATTATATTCTTCGCTTAAAATTATCGTAACACCGTTTAACCTAATCCTGGCCAATCCTAGATTTAGTCAGCATTATTTAACATTAACTGAATATACTGATTTGTCGTAATCGATTTTCTTGGAGATTTTGCAACAATGATCGCAAATTCTGCATGTTTGACGCCGTTGTTTTATAGGTCAATATTGCAAGCTTTGGCTAATAGCACAACACTTGTATAACGGGGATAATATTGAGATATAGTAATTTAATAATAATAATAATAATTATTATTATTATTATTATTATTATTATTATTATTATTATTATTATTGAGCAGAACTGTCCTCCAGGCTGAGGGACTGACCACCTCAAAAGTACACTGCTTCTGCTGCCTCCTCTGTATTCAACTATAGAAGTCTACTGTGTTGGCGAAACGTTTCGGAATTAATAGATATCTAACTTACACATATGTCTTACTTTCCAAGTATAATTGTTATTATTATTATTATTATTATTATTATTATTATTATTATTATTATTATTATTATTATTATTTATTACTTGTAATTATTACTATACAAGCCTTTTAGTAAATATATTTTTATATATTTTGACACAATGGGACCTTACTGAAAATTTTCCAAGTAGATTTTATATGCTTAGATTATATTCAGTACATCAATTATTCTAAATACAGCATTCAAATTCACACCCGGTATGCTTAAACTTTTCATAAAAATTCTTACATTTGTCTCGATAAAATCCATTTCGTGGGCGAAACGTCATCAATAGTCACATTATACTGCATTTGTGTCTGTTTCCATCGTGTGGTATTCTATTCCTTTTACATAGAAGAACTTAGGTTTCTACCGATGTTTGGGTACCTTACTTCTCTTATACATAATTAACTTCAAAACTGTTTCCCTGGATGAAGGAGTAATTGAGATTTAGATGCATTTAATATGTTTCGAGACATCATTTCGCCCACACAGTGGGATTTATTATGTGGACGAAATGGTTTCCGTTGATGAGAGTTGCTACTATGTAGTGTAAATGATGTGGTTAGTATACCTAGAGTATACCTGGAGAGGGAGGCAGGGGTCAACGCCCCCGCGGGCCGGTCTGTGACCAGGCCTCTGCATGAATCGCCTCCCAAACTCCTCCACTACTCTGCCATTCATTAGTAATTCCTCCACCCCCGTACTGCTCGAAATGCTTTCTCACAAATGCCTCTACTACTCCACCCTTCTTTCAGTAAGTCCCTCCACTACTCCACTCTTCATTCAGTAAGTCCCTCCACTACTCCACTCTTCATTCAGTAAGTCCCTCCACTGCTCCACTCTTCATTCAGTAAGTCCCTCCACTACTCCACCCTTCATTCAGTAAGTCCCTCCACTACTCCACCCTTCATTCAGTAAGTCCCTCCACTACTCCACCCTTCATTCAGTAAGTCCCTCCACTGCTCCACTCTTCGTTCAGTAAGTCCCTCCACTACTCCACCCTTCACTCAGTAAGTCCCTCCACTACTCCACCCTTCATTCAGTAAGTCCCTCCACTACTCCACCCTTCATTCAGTAAGTCCCTCCACTACTCCACCCTTCATTCAGTAAGTCCCTCCACTACTCCACCCTTCATTCAGTAAGTCCCTCCACTACTCCACTCTTCATTCAGTAAGTCCCTCCACTACTCCACCCTTCATTCAGTAAGTCCCTCCACTACTCCACTCTTCATTCAGTAAGTCCCTCCACTACTCCACTCTTCATTCAGTAAGTCCCTCCACTACTCCACTCTTCATTCAGTAAGTCCCTCCAATACTCCACTCTTCATTCAGTAAGTCCCTCCACTGCTCCACTCTTCATTCAGTAAGTCCCTCCACTACTCCACCCTTCATTCAGTAAGTCCCTCCACTACTCCACCCTTCATTCAGTAAGTCCCTCCACTACTCCACCCTTCATTCAGTAAGTCCCTCCACTGCTCCACTCTTCGTTCAGTAAGTCCCTCCACTACTCCACCCTTCACTCAGTAAGTCCCTCCACTACTCCACCCTTCATTCAGTAAGTCCCTCCACTACTCCACCCTTCATTCAGTAAGTCCCTCCACTACTCCACCCTTCATTCAGTAAGTCCCTCCACTACTCCACCCTTCATTCAGTAAGTCCCTCCACTCTCTCCAACACCTCCCTCACTCACCAACACTTGGGAAGGAAAGTTCGCCCTGCTGGTTCTTGGTCAATATTTGTGAGTCTCTTGTTCCTTGAAACAGTGCCGCTACTTCTACTGCCGCCGCCACCACTGCCACAGCTGCCACCACCGCCGCAGCCACCACCACCACTGCAGCCACTAACACCACTACCACTGCCACTACCACCACTACTACCACTGCCACCACCACCATTGCCACCACTACCACTGCCACCACCACCACCACTACCACTGCCACCACCACCACCACTACCACTGCCACCACCATCACCACTACCACTGCCACCACCACCACTAACACCAGGACCACCACCACCACCACTCAAACCCCACCACCCTAACGACCACCATCACTACCATAACCACCAATCGTCCTTAACGAGTAAACAGCCACAATATTTTTTTCACTAGTACAGTCAGCTATCAGCCTCCCATTACCAGTACAGTCTTCTACTGGTTTCCCATCACTAGTACAGTCACTTACCAGCTTCCCATCACCAGTACAGTCAGCTATCAGCTTCCCATCACCAGCACAGTCAGCTATCAGCTTCCCATCACCAGAAAAGTCACCTATTAACTTCCCATCCCCTCACAGTCAGCTTTCAGGTTCCCATCACCAATACAGTTATCTACTAGGTTCCAATCACCAGCATGGTCAGCTACTAGCTCTCCATCACCAGTAGACTCAGCTACTAGCTCTCCATTACCAGTAGACTCAGCTACTAGCTTCCCATCACCATTACGGTCAGCAACTGGTTTCCCATGGTCAAAACAGTCAACTATCAGCTTTCCCTCATCAGCACAGTCAGCTATCAGCTTCCCATCACTAGTACAGTCAACTGTCAGCTAGCTTTCCATCCCTAGTACAGTAAGCTACGGCTTCCCATCACTAGTACCATCACTATTGCCATCAACAGTACCGACCATCTTACCTCCATCAATACTGTCCAGCTGAGGACACTCGTCCCCTCGTTCCCTGGAGACGGCCAGAAAATAGAGTCACATTGTCGACTGGTTGCTATGGTCACCCAGTGCCCATTGGAGGAGCCGGTGGAAGAGAAATGGGAGAGGGGAAGCCAAAATAAAAGCGAAATAGAATGTAAGGAAGAAGGAGAGAGAAATGAGGGTGAGAAATCCAAAAGTAGAAGCGAAATTGTAAAGACGAGGGTTGAGACAGAAAGGGGAAAGATGAAAATGGAAACGAAATAGGGTGGAATGGAAAAGAAGGGAGAAAGAAATAGGGTGGAATGGAAAAGAAGGGAGAAAGAAATAGGGTGGAATGAAAAAGAAGGAAGAAAAAAAGCAGAGGTTGTAAACTAACTAGGTGAGAGGAATAGGAAATGGAAGACCTAGAATATCGAAATACGATGAAAGAAAGGGTGGAAAAAGATAATAGGGAAGAAAGGAGAGGAGAAAAGGTCACATGAGAGAGAATGATGTGAGGATAGGGACAGTGGATAAAGATAGGAGAAAAAGATTAAGGGAATAACTCGAGTAAAGAACGGAGACTGGGAAGCAAGGTGAAGGGGGTCATATAAATTTGGAGTTTGGCAAGAGGGAAGAGACAGCAAGAGAGAAGATGAAGCAGGAGAAAAAACAAAACAGGAAGAAACATAAAGCAGGAAGGAAAAGATAGCAGGAAGGGAGATAAAGCATGAGGGAAAATATACCAGGAAGGAAAGATTAAACAGGAGGGAAGAGATAGCAGGAAAATAAGGCTGGATGAATGATAAAGCAAGAAGGAATAGATAACAGATAAAAAGAGGAATGGATAATGACGGTAATGGGATGGTAAGCAGTGGTGTAAATTTAATAAAGATAGTTTCAAAACAACTTAAACCTGGGTAAAACCTTTGGTGAAAAAAGCGCAAATGCAACGACTTCCTTTACACATTTCGCCCAGCGGTGGACTTCGTTAAATGCTGGTAAAACGCAGTGCTGGGTGAAACGTTGTACAAGTAAATGATTCCACTATGCGACGTTTCATGCGTCTCATTTCTTTTCCATTGGCTCCACCATTGGCTCCACCAGTGGGCAATAGATAACCATAACAACCAGTGGACAATGTGACTGTTGTCTAGCCGCCTCCAGGAAACTGTGGGGAAATTATCAAGCAAAATAAATGAACGAAAACAATCCTTGTGAAGCAGACAAATATCCTGAGGTCAGGTCACGTGGTGGGGAGGTCAGACGTCGGGTGATGCTGAGGGAGAGTGGCGTGTACAGTGCCGTCCCACTCTGCCTATGTTTCGGGGTATGTGTTTGGGTATAACGTTGCGAATTGCGTTACCTGCTACCTGAAGTCTACTTACAACTCGAAATTAATAATAACCAAGATTTTTAATGAGAGAGATAGAGATAGAGAGAGCTTTTCTCGTCAAGCATTCGTTAAACCAGCATGGGTGATTCTGCTATATTCTGTATAAATTCAGGTCCAGTAGCTATAGCCTGCATGGAGGAATACAGTCGGATCTCACTGTAATGGACAATACCATGGACCAGGATACTAGCACCTTCCTTTGGTAACTGCACTAGCAGGAGGTGCAGAGCCATAATAGGCAAATCTGGAACCCAAAAGTGAGTTAAAACAAAAGGTGATAAATTAGATACATATACAACAATTGGGTATCTTTATTGTGGAGACGTTACGCCACACTGTGGCTTCATCAGTCCAATATGAAGAAGAATGGTTGAAGATCCTTCTGATCTTCACCAGCCACTCGGTGTTGAAACGTTTCCTCAATAGAGATGCCCAAGTTAGGCACACATGTCTAATTTATCAACTTGTCGGTTCTCTAAACCATTTATCTACAAAATAAAAGGTACAATTATATGTTTATATAATTATCAAATGTTACACAGATTACATTCTTATAACAGATAAGCCTTGTATAACTGGTACCTTTCAACATGATCAGGTTTCCATAAAAGTTAAATGAAAAATTAACCTTCCCTAGAACAATTAAATAAATCACTGATAATGTACTACTGTTCACCAGTATCCTCGTACATTAGGTCGGTTCAGGTAAATAATGCAAGGTGTTTCAGGGTTGAATTAGAGGGACAATGGAACCCAAACCCTCCCTTCCTTTCTCTTCAGTAACCTGAATAAAACGAGGGGATTACCCTACCAGGTAGACTGAGTAATAATTCAGATACGATCTAAATAAAAGAATACTTGTCTCACCAATATACCAGAACTGCGACACTCCGACAAGACCCACTGGCACTTCTCTCAGAAGATCGTTAGGAGACTGACTGGACCGTCTATGGAGACAAGAGGACCCCAGGAATGTCTCCGTCGACAGGAGAACTCCAAACATGAAAGGAGATAGGAGATACATGCTCCTAGTACAGAAACACAACACTAATCTCGCCTGCATGACCAGTCAACTCATCTTCTGCAAGCGAAAATCATGCAATCCGTGTGCAGGTTGTCTGCCAGGCTAGGCTGGGACTGACAATAACAACTCAATTACCTTCAAAGCGCCTATCTAAAACTATATCCAATATAAACCAAACCGTACAAAATTTATACATGAATGAATATGCAACATGGACAGTTATTTATTTAAGCCCTATCAAAATAAAATACAAACTTTATATTTCATCAGATATTCCTGGGTTATATAAAATCCTAAACGGAATTAGTAAGGTGCAGCTTTAACGACGAGATAAATAATCACACTCTTCACATTATCCTATTCTGTTCTATGGTTTCAGTGAAGATAGTGAATGTTTCGAGACATCTTCGTTCTGCCTATCGTTTTTCATGACATATCAGCTTCTTATTTACCAGTCCCCGAGTTGGGAAACAAGTTGCGATAGACCACACAGGCTTTCTTCGCGTCGTTCGTTCTGTCTGATGCATCGATTAAACGAAATAAAATTGCAAATGTATGAGAGGGAGAAGCAAGTGACTGACAGCATCGTAGCAACAATCCGCATGATAACGCAGACCAGTGTGACACGTGTTTTGTGTGTTTCAGTGTTTCTAACAAGTGCAAGCAGTGGTTGGGACCCTTGATAACAGAATATGCATTCCGCACTTGAAAACGTAATAATAACATTGATTATTATTATTATTATTATTATTATTATTATTATTATTATTATTATTTTATTATTATTATTATTATTATTATTATTATTATTATTTTATTATTATTATTATTATTATTATTATTATTATTATTATTTTATTATTATTATTATTATTTTATTATTATTATTATTATTATTATTATTATTATTATTATTATTATTATTATTATTATTATTATTATCATCATCATCATCATTATCATCATGTTAAGCAAAAGGACACAAATGCAACTAGTGTGACATTTTATTGTGGCAACGTTTCGCTCTCCAGGAGCTTTGTCAAGCCGGAGAGCGAAACGTTGCCACAATAAAATGTCACATTAGTTGCACTTGTGTCCTTTTACTTAACATATTGTTGGTAATTCTACCAATATTAGTACATTATCATCATGATAGGGAAGAGCTAAACGCATAAGGGTCATACAACGTCAGAGAAATGGGAGGCAACAGGGGTTGATATAAAGAAGGAAAGAGTACTTAATTCCTCGGATTAAGCATCATCAGTATCGAGGCACTCTCCTTGAAGATACATTGACCAGGAAACAGATAAAATCGTGTCAGGTGCGTTAGAAGTGACCAAGGTCCCAGGACCAAAACGTTTTCTAATTAATGTCTTAGTAAATCATACCACGGGTGGGGTTAGAACCCACGATCAGAGAGTCTCAGAAACTCCAGACCGTCGCGTTAACCACTGGGCTTGTTTGTAATCGTGTCATTACGATTTCGTGAGTCAATGTAACCTAGTAGTAATTCACGTGTCGTCTTAAACCAGTGTGCCGAGTAACCAGCTACTGGAGTCTAGATAAATGGTCCAGAGAACCGACAAATTGATGAATTAGATGCATGCGCAACACTTGGGTATCTTTAGTGAATAAACGTTCCCCCAACCAGTGGCTTCATCAGCCCTAAACAGAAAAGAATGGTGAAGATCAGGAGTTTGAAGTAATCAGTCCCTCAGCCTTTGTTTAGGACTGATGAGGAACTAATGATAATAATGAGACAAAATGTAAATACCACAAATAACGGATAAAGAAACAAAAAGCGCATCATAGTGGTTCAGTTTTCTGAACCACTATGATGACCTTGACGAAAGTGCGTGTCCTTACAGGGATCTAGGTTATTCTCGTATTCCTTCCTTGTGTGATACAGGATACAAATGCCTTACTGTCGACAACAGAGAAGAAAAGACACATAGAAGAACAGGCTTTAATTGCGATAATGTTAAGATATGTGCAAGTTTATCAAACTGCGATAAAACTGTACTCAGAGCGAAACGTTGTTCAATGAAAGCGTGGTCTGCAAAGTGTCTCTTTTCTTCACTATTTTGCGACAGCTGACGGGTGGAACACACCGTAAACAGTTATTGAGCTTGGGAAGGAATAGGTTTCTAGTGATTAGACGAAAAGAGTCTGTTAAAAATGTTGTTTTTGTTCTCAGTGATAAGCAGAGACCAATTGAAGCATCAGGTCTGATGGCTTGCACTTCTGGCAAGACGACTGTGACTTAAGAACATAAGAAAAGAGGAACACTGTAGTAGGCCTGTTGGCCCAGTATGGGCCAACAGGCCTACTGCAGTTAGAAGAGATTAGTCATGGCTGGAAAGACTAGGTACATGAGTGGAAATAGATGGATATGAGGACAACATACCTAGTATAAACCAGTGGGGGCTAATACTCAGCCTCTTTTTTCTTATTTTCTTTCTTCAATTCGGTATTGTGCCTTTCATTATATTCTTTGCCTTCTTTGCCCTCTGTGGCTCCCGCTTATTCATCACAATCGTAAAAAAAAAAGTGTTGATCACGTTGCACAAACGCGGTGATTTCCATAAATATTATTAAATTCAGCGGTTGGGGAATGGGTAGAAATCAGGTTTGATCTGAGATAGGAAAAGGTAGTCCCAATTTATTTGATCAAGGACCTTCACCAATATTAAGGCACCTTTCCACCTTGAATGGTGTAATTGTCTTAATTACTAGACAGTAAATGAGAGGGACGAGTGGCTTACCCTGCTGGATACCCCATGAATTAAATTCATGTGATGAATGGTTTGAAAAACCGACAAGTTGAACATTGAGACACTTATGCAGCATATGGGAATCTTTATTCAGGAAACGTTTCGCCACACAGTGGCTTCATCAGTCCAATACAAAGAGGAAGGCGTAAGGAGAGGAGGAGTATGAGGTAATTAGTCCCTCAGCCTGGAGTCGATGTGTTCAGTCCATCAATCTTGTAGAATGTACATTCTACAAGATTGATGGACTGAACACATCGACTCCGGGCTGAGGGACTGATTACCTCAATCTCCTCGTCTTCTTGCACCTCTCTGCTTTGTATTGGACTGATGAAGCCACTGTGTGGCGAAACGTTTCCTGAATAAAGATTCCCATATGCTGCATAAGTGTCTCAATCTTCAATTAAATTCAAGCTCACGGGAAAGAAACTTCGATTCCCCTTTTATAGAAATATTCAATACACAGATAAATTCTAAGAAATAAGTGATAAAGAACTCACTTCGCAGCGTCTCACCTAAGTTGAAGGCGTTTATAAAATCCACTTGTCACTGAAGTTGTGTAAAAATTTTAGCTAAATCGTTCGGCGACTTGGACCATTTCACAGTCTGGTGAGCCTAGTGAGTATTCTCGGTGGGTTCAAATGTCGCACTGCCAAAAAGTGGAAATAAATGACACATTGCAGAATGAACTTTTACTGAGACAACATTTCGTTTTGTGTAGAGCGAAATGCTGTCCAAATACACTACACAAATAACTCATCATAAGTTTCTTTCTCCTGTGTGCGGGTTATTTGTGTATAGTTCCTGTGACGGTATTGTGCCTTTATATTCCTTTTTGTACAGATATGAGTCTCTTCTGCAACATGTGTTTTTCCATCTCTTAGGAAATCTGTGTCGTCATTCTTACCACTCGTGGAGAAGTGGTAGCTCTGTTCGTTGTTAGGTAAGACACATATGCAACATTTAGGTATCTTTATTTCGAAACGTTTCGCCTACACAGTAGGCTTCTTCAGTCGAGTACAGAAAAGTTGATAGAAGAAGATACTTGAAGACGATGTAATCAGTCCATCACCCTTGAAGTTTTGAGGTGGTCAGTCCCTCAGTCTGGAGAAGAGTATTGTTCCATAGTCTGAAACAATATGGAGTTGAAGTGACAGGATGGAGCCTTATATAACGCCAGGAGGTGAGATGTAGGCCACTAGTAGAGGTAAGAATGTTGTCGTTGGAAGATCAGGTCCCTCTCAAATCCCGCCATTCTCACTAGTAGAAGTTGACAAAGTTGATTTCAGGTCTGTACCAAGATACCCTTGTGTTGCAGTATCTGACAGAGTGAACATTAAAATGGTATAAAATACCGACAGGTTGTTAGGTAAGACACATATGCAACATTTAGGTATCTTTATTTCGAAACGTTTCGCCAACACAATAGGCTTCTTCAGTCGAGTACAGAAAAGTTGATAATGTTCAGCTCTGCTCGTCTCGTCATCAGTGAATCGTGTGCTCTGGCATATATAATTAATCGCTGATCATACTGCTGCCTTCATAAATGTGTGGAATTTCAAACAGGGGCAGGACTGAGTTTTGACAGCGAGGCATGGCATGAGAAGACGGGTTCAGTGTTGCCGAGGCGGAGCGGAGCCGTTCCTGTTTCTCCTCTCTGAGAAAGGACCTAGTGTTTCTAGCCATGCTTTGAAGGAAAAGGGTCCGTCGGATGTTTCCAGCGAGGCCTTGACGGTTTGGCTGGTGTTCCCAGTGAATCCTTGCTGGTGTTTCTAAGGAGGCCTTGACGGCCTCGCTGGTGTTTCCAGTGAAGCCTTGATAGTGTTTCTAGCGAGGCCCTGCAGGGGAAGGGTCCAGTCTAGTGTTTCTAGGGAGACCCTGCAGGGTAGGGTCCTGTCTGGTGTTTCTAGCGAAGCCCTGCAGGGAAAGTGTTTAATCTAGTGTTTCTAGGGAAGTCCTGCAGGGAAAGTTTCTAATCTAGTGTTTCTAGCGAGGCCCTGCAGGGAAAGGGTCCAGTCTGGTGTTCCCAGTCAGCGAAAGCGGATATAAATCTTGGCTTCTTCACAATAAAATCTGGCGGAGTCTGCCCCTCGTATTGGTTATCTGAAGGAGGCGCTCTCCCTGGGGAGGGGAGTGTAGGGACGCGCGGTAAACAAGGGAGGAGGAGAGGGCTAAGTGAAGCTGAGGGGAAACGGGAGACAGAAGAGGGGTAGGAAAGTGAGCTGGGGATTGGTTAGGGAGTGGAGTAATTGGAAAGGGGAACTGGAACGAAGGGAGTGGGGAAGAGAAAGCACAGAGAGTGAATGAGCAAAGAGGAAACAGAACGAGAGTGAAAGATAGAATATAGAAGGACGGGTGAATGAAGGACAGCGAGAGAGAGAGAAAGAAAAGAGAGAGAGAGAGAGAGAGAGAGAGAGAGAGAGAGAGAGAGAGAGAGAGAGAGAGAGAGAGAGAGAGAGAGAGAGAGAGAGAGAGACAGAGACAGAGAGAGAGAGACAGAGAGAGAGAGACAGAGAGAGAGAGACAGAGAGAGAGAGAGACAGAGAGAGAGATAGAGAGAGAGAGAGAGAGAGAGAGAGAGAGAGAGAGAGAGAGACAGAGAGAGAGAGACAGAGAGAGAGAGACAGAGAGAGAGATAGAGAGAGAGAGACAGAGAGAGAGATAGAGAGAGAGAAGTACTACAATGAGCGAAGAGAGAGAATAACGAAGCATGTACACGGGATTCAGAGAAAGACGAGGCATTACCGAAGAGTAAGAATAGAAAAGAGGAGCAGAAGACTAACCGAGATTAAAAGAAAGTAAGAGAAAACAGAGAGGAGGCATTCTGAGCGTGCATTAATGAATTGTCTGTATGAAGAGAAGAGTCTGAAAAGGAAGAAGCGAATGAAAAGAGAAGAAAGCGAGAGCAACTAAGATAGGAAAAAGGAAGAGTAACAGAATTGAGATCCAGTTCCTTGACCCTCTAGACGATCATCCACAGGATGGGTGTGGGAGGGACTATCGTCTACACGATGGCTATGGGGGGGACTACATTCCACAGGATGGGTATGGGGTGATTAGCATCCACAGGATGAGTATGGGGTGATTAGCATCCACAGGATGAGTATGGAGCGATTAGCATCCATAGGATGGGTGTGGGGTGACTACCATAAACAGGATGGGTTTCGGGGACTACCGTCCACAAGATGGGTATTTAATGCTTGAAACCAGGCATAGAGCTTCTCTAGAGTACAGAGCACAGAGCAAAGAGTGCCTGAGGAACGAGAGGGGGTAATCACGTTTGATCCAAGAAAGAGGAGAGCACAACCAGTTCCTTCAATCAGGAGCCCTTTATCATTCTGAAGGCAATCCCTAGGAGTGTATGTAGAAGATATTAAAACACATTGTTGAGGCAGTTGGGTTCAGAATGATATTTTTGCGAAATTTTTGCACACACGAATTTTCGCCTGCCTTATTCGGCAAGATGAACGTTGCTATTTAAGCGAAAATCGCAAGTTTTACACACACACACACACACACACACTCACCACACACACACACACACACACACACACACACACACACACACACACACACAGATATATATATATATATATATATATATATATATATATATATATATATATATATATATTCCAAGACTGTGTGTAATCTCCCTTACTCACAGCCTCCAGTATCTCACCCACAACCTCCCGTATATCTCCCACAATGTTCCACATTCTCTTCCACAATTTCAAGCATCTCCCCAACAGCCAACTGCGCCTCTAACTTCTCTCCCCATCCTCTCTATCTTCCCTCCCCCATCCTCCACATCTTACCTCCCCAGCCTCCACATTTTACCTTCCTATCTTCCCTCCCGCAGCCTCCACATCTTACCTCCTTATCTTCTCTTCCCCAGCGTCCATATTTTACCTCCCTATTTTCCCTCCCCCAGCCTACACATCTTACCTCCCTATCTTCCCTCCCCCAGCCTCCACATCTTACCTCCCTATCTTCCCTCCCCCAGCCTACACATCTTCCCTCCCCCAGCCTCCACATCTTACCTCCCTATCTTCCCTCCCCCAGCCTCGACATCTTCCCTCCCCCAGCTTCCACATCTTACCTCCCTATCTTCCCTCCCCCAGCCTCCACATCTTCCCTCCCCCAGCTTCCACATCTTACCTCCCTATCTTCCCTTCCCCAGCACCCCGACATGCCTTCTATTCCCCAGAGATTCGCCAAAAAACGAATTACCATCGTGTCGAATTAATCTGGAGTAATAAATGATCAGGGGGTTATGGGAGGGGCGGGAGGGAGAGTAATGAGAGGGGTGGGAGGGGGAGTAATGAGAGGGGCTGGAGGGGGAGTAATGAGAGGGGCTGGAGGGGAGAAATGAGAGGGATGGGAAGGAGAGCAATGAGTGGGGCGGGTGGGGGAGCAGTGAGAGGGGTGGGAGAGAAGTAAAGAGAGGGGTGGGAGGGGGAGTAATGAGAGGGGTGGGAGGAGAAGAAATGAGAGGGTCGGGAGAGGGAGTAATGAGATTGGCCGGACGGGGAGTAATGAGAGGGGAGAGAGGGGCGTAGAAGGGTGGGAGGGGGTATAGGAATGGTGGCAAGGGGTAATGGGAGGGGCGGCAGGGAGTAATGGGAGGGGCGGTAGAGGATAATGGGAGGGGCGCCGGAGGGTAATGGGAGAGGTGGCAGGGGTAATGGGAGGGGAGCTAGGGGGTAATGGGAGGGGTGGCAGGGGGCGCGACCCTCAAGGGATACAAGACTAAAGAATTATGGTTGGAATGGGAACCGCGAAAGGCAGGGGAGGGGAGGGTAGAGGGGGTAGATGTGCAGAGGGGAGGGGGTGGAGGCGTAGACGTACAGAGGGGAGGGGAGGGTGGAGGGATAGACGTATAGAGGGGAGGGAGGGTGTCGCGGTAGACGTCCAGAGGGGATGGTTGGTGGGAGGGCTAGTCGTACATAGGGGAGGGTGGAGGTGTAGGCGTACATAGGGGAGGGTGGAGGTGTAGGCGTACATAGGGGAGGGTGGAGGTGTAGGCGTACATAGGGGAGGGTGGAGGTGTAGGCGTCCCGAGGGGAGGGAGGGTGTAGGGGTAGACGTACAGAGAGGAGGGGATGGTGGAGGGATACATGCTCGTGGGAGAGAGAGGCTGTGTTAAACTCGGGTATCCCAGCTTCGTCTCTTGTGAACAACCACCTCAAGGGTTAAATCATAAAATTCGGTACATGAAATACCGGAAAAAATAATTAATTAATATTAAATACGGGTAGAAAATTAAATTTTCTTGGCTAAGAATCGGTACAGTCCGAAGTTCATCTCTATAACACCATGCAACATGTTCTGCAGGTATACACGAGAAGTATGAGAGAAACACTCTCATACGTCTCTCTTGGTTCACACTACATAATCGTTGCTAAATAGAGTTCTTGCACAGAGTAAAGTCCAAGTTTGAACCTTCAGAACTCTGAAGTAACAACCCAACCCACAGCAGCAAATTCCCAAAGGTAGAACAGTCCCTACTGGATAGACACTACTCTCTCAGAATGACCACACTTAACGAGGGACAGAAACAAAATACCGCTGATGACATTTGTGTAAAATGTATGCTCGAGTGTGAGAAGGTGTTTGTGGATTCTCTGAACGGAAGCTGCTAGTTGTGACTCTTCATTTCGAAGGCTAAATCAACACAGTAGTTAAATAAGACAGAATTCACACTAGACATTGACACAGTATACAATCGCTGCTGTTGATAACAGATGGAAAGTGTGTGTGAAAGAATACAGAAATAACAATGTAAGACGAGGCTTGCTTGTGAGACAGTGTGCTTAACACAAAACACCCTCCTTCCCTATATACACTCAAGTTGTATTCCTTTACAACTTCAGCAGCTACTGCTACCACTACTACTACTACTGCTACTACTTTAATGAACACGCTGATCCCCACCAACGTGACTTCCCCTTCAAGACGGAACAGCCGACTGCATGGGAGTCTGCGAGAGAGGTTTTCGTAGGGCTGTCTTAGTAACCGAAGAACCAAGTCTCGTTGTGTCGTTCACGTTTGATGGAGTAGTTAAACTAAGGCTGGGCAGTCAGAACAGGAAACTTCCACCGGACCATTCCTCTGAACTCTGCACTT
The DNA here is from genome assembly GCF_038502225.1 of Cherax quadricarinatus. Taxonomy (NCBI): domain Eukaryota; kingdom Metazoa; phylum Arthropoda; class Malacostraca; order Decapoda; family Parastacidae; genus Cherax; species Cherax quadricarinatus. Next base: position 13,182,561 of record NC_091365.1, on the reverse strand, counting down.
GCTAGCATTGACATTAATGTACACAATATACAAAGTAACGACTATAAATCATTGAATTATTTAAGCGAAACGCTCCGGTCATTGTCCTCAGCTGACAGGCAATGATATAGACCACTAGCATTAAATATTGACCTAAAATTAAACAGATAAATATTAATAATGTACAGATGTACGGAAGGGAGGGGGTGGACGTTGGAGAGTAGATGAACAGCAGAAGGAAAGGATGGAGGAGGAGGGAGAAAGAGGAAGTGGAGGCTTGTGGGGAAGAAGGGAACTATGGAAGCAGTCTGGGGGAGAGCAAGTTGTGGGGAGGAGGGAAGAGGAAAAGTAAGTTTGAAGGAGGGAAAGTTGTCATAAAGGAGGAAGTATGTGTTAGGGAGGGAGGGAGTTAGGAAAGTCGGAGGATGGAATATGTTTTGGAGAGGGAGGAGAGGTTGTCAGGAAAGAGAGAGAGAGAGTTGTGATAGAGAGGGAAGCGAGGTAGCAAGATAAATACTGTGTGTGGGAGGGGAAGGGAAGAACTAGAAGAGAAATATTTTCTTGAGTGAGGGAGGAAGATGAGGAGGTATGAGGTAGATAGATGATACTAATGAAGAACAGACTGATAATGTTGAATAATGTAGCCGGGGAACAGAAAAGTTGCCGGAGGACAGAGATAAGGATGAAAAACAAAAAGAGAAGATGGGAGAGCGGCAAAGATAGTAAACAATAGATAGGCGGAAAATAGTAGAAAGATATGGAAGAGGAACAGAGACAGCGAAAAGTAGAAATGAAAAGGAGAACTGTTAAAAATGTGGATAAGGACCAAAAGAGATAACGTAGGAACATGAAGATGGAGGGATACATGGATACGTAGGTGATGGAGGGATACATGGATACGTAGGTGATGGAGGGATACATCGACACGTAGGTGATGGAGGGATACATAGAGACGTAGGTAATGGAGGGATACATAGACACATATTTGATGAAGCGATACATAGACATGGTGATAGTTAAAGTCGAAATTTAATCAGACAGATTAATAGAAAGGAACAGAAACAGAGAATAACGGGAAAGGATGTAATGTACATCGAGAAAAGCAAATACAAGATGAGAGAGAAATGGAAAAGGGAGAAAGATAAAGGAATAGATTGGAGGGAGAGAGGGAATTGGGGAAGAGGTAAGGAAGGAAGGGAGGACAGAGGGAAAGGGCGAGAGGTAGGAAGGGAAGGGGAGAGGAAGAGAAGAAAGGAGGGAAAGAAGGGAGAAAAAAGATAAGGAAATGTATTGAACAAGAAACGCATGGAAAGAGATAAAGAGGGAGAGAGGTAGAGCAAATAGATAATGCTGAGACATAGTAGAGGTCAATTAAAGAACAATGATAAGAGATAAAGGCAGTTAGAAATAGTGATAAAATAAAAGGGAAAAGAAGAATTAGAAAAATGCAGGAAAGGAATAGAGATAATAGAGAATGTAAGGCATATATCAGCCCAGGAAAAGAAAAGAGGGGAAATCTTCTTGGGAAAGTAGTGGATGAAAATGAGAGTGAGGTGAATACTGATGGGAAATATTCAAAAGATAAGAGTACAGAAAGTGATGATGAAGACATGGAAAACGTAAGGAAAGGGGGAAAATAGCTAAGGTAGGAAAAGAATTAGGGAGAAGTGAAGAAAAATGGGAACAGAAGGGGCAGAGAAGAACGGAGGAGAGATGACCTAACAATCACCTGTCAATCACTGGTAAGATCCTCGAGACAATAATCTCAAGACAAATGACAGAGTTTTTTGACTACCACTCACTACTTTGTGATTGTCAATATGGCTTCAGGAAAGGTTACTCTGCTGCTGATCTGTTGTTAAACCTCTCCACTAAGTGGCACCAGTCACTGGATGAATCCAAAGTAAGCTGTGTGGTAGCACTGGACATTGCTGGTGCTTTCGACCGGGTGTGGCACCAGGGCCTCTTAGCAAAACTTCAAGCACGAAATTGCAGGCTCTACGCTATGTCTCCTCAGTGATTACCTTCATGGTAGATCTCTAAGTGTAGTTCTCAATGGAACGGAATCAGCAAGACATCCTATTGGGGCAAGTGTTCCACAAGGAAGCATGCTGGGTCCATTGTTATGGAATGTCTACTTCAACGACCTTCTTCATCTCATCCCAGAATCACATGCATATGCAAACGACTGTACACTGACATTCACTTATCCAAGAGAAGAAATGCCAGCTGCTCTAAGCTACATCAATCACTAGCTGAGAGCTATATCAGCTTGGGGAAATAGATGGCAAGTAACATTTGCACCTGAGAAAACGCAAATGATCGTCTCTAGGCACCATGATGGTAATGCTGGTGCAGTAGTAAGGATGAATGGGAGGGTGTTGGCACCTGGAGAAGAAGTTGATATCCTTGGGGTGAAATTTGACTCCAAACTAACCATGAAGAACCATGTTGTAAATCTTGCAAACAAGGCAGCCAGGAAGCTTACAGCACTTCGCCGTATCTCGCATCTGCTTGACAGTAGGGGTTGCAAGCTCCTGTACGAGGCACAAGTACGCTCGCACCTTGAGTATGCTCCACTTTCTTGGTTTGCCTGCCCCCCCCCTCTCATCTGCGTCTGCTTGACAGAGTAGAGAACAGAGCAAGACGTCTCATCTCTCGCCTGGACCCATCCTGGATAGATCTGTCATTTCAGCAGAGCCTTCAACATAGGAGGGATGTGGGTGGCCTTACTGTTATGTACAAGGCCAATATTGTCAAAATATCACACTTGGATCCACTTCGAGGACAGCGTGAAACAAGCTTTTATGCCACAAGACGGGCAGAAAGCAGCAACTTCACTCTGGCTGTACCCTTCTCCAGAACATCACTCCATCTGAGATCATATATACCCAGGATGACTCGAGTATGGAACACATTCGTACAGCATAATGATGTCAACGAGATAAAGTCAGTTGATCAAATGAAAATGCTGGCCCACAGATGGCTCCAACTTCATCCTGTTCCCTACTTGTATGTCTCATAACAATAAAAATGCTTTCAAATGAGCTGATGTAGGTAACAGCTCTTAGTTTGCCAATAAAGTTAGGAATCCTTAACCTGTAAATAGCTTGTCAATAAAGCTAGGGATCCTTAACCTTGACAAACCCTGTGTAAAAAAAAAAAAAAAAAAAAAAAAAAAAGGGTATTAGAAAGAGGAAAACGCTGAAGTGAGGAGCACTGAGAATTGAGTAAATGGTTTGTTATAAATTAAATTCATTAACCTTAAATAAACGAACAGAAACAAATCTGTAACTTGAAACAACTGTATAAAAAAAAAATCTATAACCTGAAATAGCTGGAACAAAAACAATTATAGCAGCAGCAGCAGTTGACCAATAACAAACCCTAAAGCTACTCCGAGTGAGAGCTGCCTGACGGAAGCTCTATCAACCATAGGCTCTGCAGGTATCGCAGCGTTGACGTTGAGACTATTGCTCCCATCTCCCTACGATCCTTCCTGGAGAGATACTTAAAATTTTGCGAAACGGCAAACTCCAGTGAGGTCATTGATCTCGACTGAATGGAGGCTCGATCGTTCTTCCGCTAACCACGAAAAAGACGTGCAGCCTGACTATAGCGTCACCATTTCCATACGTTCTAATCTGGGGAGGGAAGTGTGGCAGGTTCCTGATGATCCGTACTGTGGTTAAGCAGCGATTTTGATAAACAATATAAAGTTAGGTTTGGTTAGGTTAAGTGAACATTTATTGACTTTTATTTACATATTATTAACCTAGAGTAGTTTAGGTCTGGCAGAGCGTAACATTTTTAATATCTTAGAGCGTGCGTTTTTTCCTGAACGCTAAAAAATAAAAATGACGTTGGAGGTTGGGTTGGCTAGTCATTCTAAATTTTGTGAATGTTTTCATTCTCGAAATCCTTTACTGTGTCTACCCTGAGTAACCATAGTTTACTGGGATTTTGGTGGGATTATAAAGCAATTTAATCCATACATAAAACTAAATTGGCTGCTCGAGAGCAACCAGCTTGGTGTCACAGAGTTCTACCTGTAAGTGGTTACCTATCTGCTATTATCTATTAACAGCTTTGAGAGCAGAGCTATTCTCATGGCGTCCCTCTAGTGTAGTCTGTCACATATTTTTTTAACTTTTAAAATAAATATTGCACTTCCTACCTTCTTGGATTTCATTTCAACAGTTTAACAGAGTCCTTTCTGATTAAATTTGTGGCATTTTGTTTTCCTATTTTCTTCTGTGGAGCGCGGCCTCTTCTTTTAACTCACAATTAGCAAACGTTGCTACTCATTTCTTAGGCCCTGTCATGTGTTTTTTTGACTCAGTGCATGAAATTGGTTCTGCCACATCATTACAACATGCCGTATCGTTAAGCTCAGTAAAAATTAGATTCGTCTCCTTTGAGTTAGGCAAGAATAAGGTGCCATAGGTTTAAACAAAGTAAGATGAAAATGCCATAGCTTTAAGCTTGAGTCAAAGCTACTATAGCTAAGAAAATATCGAAGGATATTTTAAAATATTTCTTTCACTTAAGCTTCTTGGTCCTGGAAGGGGTTCTTGATGCAAGGAACTAAGGCTGTCTTCCTCTTCCTTGAATCAAACATGATTCTCTTCCCTACCCCAGGCGCTACATCACTTCTACGGGTTTAGCTCGTCCCTTTGATTACAATTAATAATAAGGATATTTCTTCACTAATATAGAAATAGATATCCAGAACTATGATTCAGAAGAAATAATGTGCACTATATCATTGCAATTTTGCAAAATCAGAAGATAACGTTATAAGATACAGGCTATCACGATCGTAGACTCTACTTCTGTAACCAAAATTAGCTAGAAAACATAGAGGAAATTACACAAAAGCTGCATGGTGTAGGAACTGAATACTGGATCAGGAAAAGCTAACATGTACGTAGGAAGCTGATGGAACCTAAGAGCTGTGGTATGGGTTGCAACCTTCAACTAGGAACTTTGCTGTTACTAACTGATTTTATGATAAACTTTTTTTTGGCCAGTCTGTCGAGACATTTTTTGTCAAAATCGTGTTAATTTGTTTCCCTCGACCTCTTCACAAATGTGGTAAATGCTCGTTAACAGAGTGAAAATGATCTCATTTCTCGCTCAAGATAACAACATATGTAATACTGGATATTTGGTCTATACAGGGGCAACAAAACAAAAAAAAAATAAGGAAATTCTCTTAAATTCAATGGCCAAGATTACCCACCCAACGCTGTTAGGTATTTGAAAAGATACATTCAATCTCCGTAGAGTTTAATGCAGATTTTAAGTGTTTAGTGTTTGTGATAAAATAATATACATTGTGGACTTAAAGAAATTAGTATAGTATTAAATATTAGACCTTAAAATGAATAATAGACTAGTGTACTACATAATGACCTTTCTTATATATAATCTATTTGTCGATTATAATATTTCAGTGTGCGTTTGAGTGTGCGTCCTGTGCACTGTCCTTGTAAACTATCGCACAAGACTATTTTCTGTCTATCGGATAAGCTTATAAAGTCGAATTAATTGATTGGAATACGGGAGAATAATTTTATTATTATCGCAGAAAATTTGATTGAAGAAAATACCTGGTTAAAAGCAAGAAATATACGATAGTCTCCCCAACTTTCGTCATTAGGATCAATAGCAAATACAGTTCGCCTAGATAATTTATGCTTGAAAATAAAGAGTAGAGTCCCATAACTTGCTTTCATTGGGGAACGTTTCGCTCTGTGTAGAGCTTCATCAGTTCAGCCCAGATACTGCGAAAAGTTGTCCCAGTAAAATCTAGTTATGTAGCTTATAATAACCTCTTACCGAGATGTTTATCTAACTAGATGGTACGTAGATATCTATCTATCTAGATGGTATGTAGGTATCTATCTAGAAAGTGTGTAGATATCTAACTAGAGGATGTGTAGATATCTAACTAGAGGATGTGTAGATATCTAACTAGAGGATGTGTAGATATCTAACTAGAGAGTGTGTAGATATCTAACTAGAGGATGCGTAGATATCTAACTAGAGGATGTGTAGATATCTAACTAGAGGGTGTGTAGATATCTAACTAGAGGGTGTGTAGATATCTAACTAGAGGGTGTGTAGATATCTAACTAGAGGGTGTGGAGATATCTAACTAGAGGGTGTGTAGATATCTAGAGGGTGTGCAGATATCTAACTAGAAGATGTGTAGATATCTAGAGGGTGTGTAGATATCTAACTAGAGGATGTGTAGGTATCTAGAGGGTGTGTAGATATCTAACTAGAGGGTGTGGAGATATCTAACTAGAGGGTGTGTAGATATCTAACTAGAGGGTGTGTAGATATCTAACTAGAGGGTATGTAGATATCTAACTAGAGGATGTGTAGATATCTAACTAGAGGATGCGCAGATATCTAACTAGAGGATGTGTAGATATCTAACTAGAGGATGTGCAGATATCCAACTAGAGGATGTGTAGATATCTAACAAGAGGATGTGTAGATATTTAACAAGAGGATGTGCAGATATCTAACTAGAGGATGTGCAGATATCTAACTAGAGGATGTGTAGATATCTAACTAGAGGGTGTGTAGATATCTAACTAGAGGGTGTGTAGATATCTAACTAGAGGGTGTGTAGATATCTAACTAGAGGGTGTGGAGATATCTAACTAGAGGGTGTGTAGATATCTAGAGGGTGTGCAGATATCTAACTAGAAGATGTGTAGATATCTAGAGGGTGTGTAGATATCTAACTAGAGGAAGTGTAGGTATCTAGAGGGTGTGTAGATATCTAACTAGAGGGTGTGGAGATATCTAACTAGAGGGTGTGTAGATATCTAACTAGAGGGTGTGTAGATATCTAACTAGAGGGTATGTAGATATCTAACTAGAGGATGTGTAGATATCTAACTAGAGGATGTGCAGATATCTAACTAGAGGATGTGTAGATATCTAACTAGAGGATGTGCAGATATCCAACTAGAGGATGTGTAGATATCTAACAAGAGGATGTGCAGATATCTAACTAGAGGATGTGCAGATATCCAACTAGAGGATGTGTAGGTATCTAGAGGGTGTGTAGATATCTAACAAGAGGATGTGTAGATATCTAACTAGAGGATGTGCAAATATCCAACTAGAGGATGTGTAGGTATCTAGAGGGTGTGTAGATATCTAACAAGAGGATGTGTAGATATCTAACTAGAGGATGTGTAGGTATCTAGAGGGTGTGTAGATATCTAACAAGAGGATGTGTAGATATCTAACTAGAGGATGTGTAGGTATCTAGAGGGTGTGTAGATATCTAACAAGAGGATGTGTAGATATCTAACTAGAGGATGAGTAAATATCTAACTAAAGGATGTGTAGTTATCGTGTAGATAGTAGAAACTCGAAGACAATAGTATCATTCGTAAGCATCAAGGGAACACTAGCAATATTTTCCTCCCCTTCGACGTCTAAGATAAACTTGGACAGAAACAAGATGGGGAGAATTTTTTATGAATTTGTTCGAGGGGATTTCCTGATGTTTTGTCTTCCCTGTTCTATGATGTTTACCTGGAGAGAGTTCCGGGGGTCAACGCCCCCGCGGCCCGGTCTGTGACCAGGCCTGGATTGTCATCCACTTGCTTCGTTCTTCCCTTCCACTTCTTTGTCTTCATCGTCCTCAGCATGTCTAGTTTTCTCTCTCCTTTCTCTGACTTGATGCCGGTGAAGGGATCTTGCTCCAAGAAATTAAGGATACTTAACCAGTGGATCGAATCTTATTTCCACTTACAGGTTTAGTGCTCCCCCTCCTCCCCATGAATATCTTAAAAATTATAGTATTTCTCTTCCTGCTTCTTTTATTCCTTTTATCCCCACCATTACTTTTCTTTTCATAGCTCTACTACGACATTCTAGTTTATGATCGGTTTATCTTTCCCTTTCTAATTTTACATTCCCTTTTCGCTCTCTCTTTTTGGTTTTCCCCTTTCGCTTCCCATAACCGATTTACTTTTCCTTCTTCCCTTCCTTTCCTTCCCTACCTTACCTTCCTTAATAGAAAGCGCTTGTTAAAACCCCCTTTGTCTCGGTGCCACCATCAGTCACCCTGGCCCCTCTGTCTCAACCCCACTCCTGATGCAGCACTCACCCTCAACCTCAACTCCTTGGCTTCAACCCCTTTGCTTCAACCCCCTTTGCTTCAATCACTTTGCTTCAACCCTTTTGCTTCAATCCATTTTCTTCAACCCCTTTGCTTCAATCTTTTTGCTTCATCCACTCTCCCCCTGTCTCACCCTCCCTGATTCACCTACCTCGCCCTCCAGTATCTTGCCCTACCGTAAAAGTAACTCCAGTTCTGCTGGAAAGAAACCTTTGAAGTTCTCGTAGTTCTTGAATCTTCAATGCCCTACTGATGTCTCCCAGCTGAAGGTGACATACTTAATTAAACACTTGATGTATGAAATCCATCCAGGGTGATGAAATGTGGCAGAGAAACAGAGCTAGTTTATGTTACCACTATGTAATAATTATGTTGAACTAATGTTATGGTCCGAAAAGTGGCAGATAAAGTTTAGTGATGGTAAGTACAAAAGAAATTATCTTATATAGATCTCTTTTTCATTCCATTAAGGAAGAGGTTGTTCATTATTTATATTGTTTCCCTTGTTATCTTCCGTTTCCGTCCCCCGTTTTTCTTCCCTCTGATTTTTTCCTAATTTATTGTTCTCTGATTATCCTTAGTCTTTCTCCTAAGTCGTTATTCTTTTAATTATTCCCCTATTCCTGTTCCTCTCCATGTCCTTACAAGGACAAGGAGGACCCTGAGGACAGGCTCGGAGAGGTCACAAGTTAGGTAACAAGTGAGGTCATGGGGAGAAAGAGGTCAAACATGCATATGATATGCGTTGTGAGGGGTGGGGACAGCGGACATAGCCAGGGAGAGACCCCAAGGAAGCATCTGTTATTGTGTAGAGAATGTATTTTATGAGCAATGGGACCTGCTACTATATACATTCCCCTTTTTCTCGATATTGTCAGATAAATAGATGCGCCCCTAGAGTAGATGTACTACAACACTATTCGTTATTTTACATAAAGTGCAAAAAATCGTGTTTATTACTCAGTGCAAGGACTAGTGGAGGCTCGATCCTCCTTTCTCTAATTGGAAGACAAATATGCATCTCAGTTGTTCGCGCCTGGTTGAGACTCACTGTAGAAGATATCGTAATATTTGTTTTTTATCCTCAGAGCTCGCGCGAGAATCCTCAGCAGCACTCGGAAACATATTCAGCACAAATTCGCGTGTGGCCAGGAGTCTGCGCCGACCTCATTAATCGCTCTTCGTCAGCAGGGTGACAGCCCACGTCGGAGGTGATTCGCGGGGCGCGGTCGGCAGCCGGCTGGAAAATTGGGAGCCGTGCCCAGGGGACTCGCGCGCCCAGGCCATCAGTCTTGTCTCTTTCGGCCTCTCTGCAATAATCTCTCTCTATATATCTCTCTCGCGCTGTCGCCTGGTCTTTCCTCGACCCATACATCTCTGAGTGCGCCCCTTCGACCCCTCACTGACTGACTGCCACGGCGTCCCTCGTGTTTATTAGCTATTTTATCTTCTGGTGGAAAGAGGTAGAGAGAGCTGTGTTTCCTGGTTTTTCTTTGAGGATTTTTGGGGGCTGTCTTTCTCTACGTTTTTTTTTTTAATCTTTTAAGTCATTTGCGAAATCGTCCCTAAATTGTTCTAATTTTTAATTGATTGACATTACGGTAGGGGAGGTGCATTTAAATACTTCGTAAATAAGAATAACAAGCAGAAAAGAGTCAACACACACACACACACACACACACACACACACACACACACACACACATTCACTCTCATTTTGTTTAATTTTCTCTCACTGCCATTTTTGCTTTCACTTTCTCTTTCTCATTTTTTTCTCTGGTTAAAACTTCAAACATTTCCGCTTCACGATACTGAATAGTGTCGATCAAACCCTATTTCTAACTACATACCCGTATACATTCCAGGCGTATTGTTTCACCTCGCTACTATTTGACTAAGCATGTTTTTAATATTGTTTCCTCTGTCTCTTTACCCCCTCCCCTTTGGGCCTTGTCTTGAGAGCCGGTGGGAAAATCTTCCCACGTCGGGGATCCCAAACCTGATTTACTGCTGCAGATTTCACTCTGCTCTGGGGCATTGTATAACTATTGTATATGGCAAACATGCTAAACTGGTTTTCAGAGCTCTAGCAGAAAACCTAATTCATATGAAAACGTGTTTTTATATCATTAGAATGAACTTTCAGTGCTACAAGTTTTGTGACGTGACCGCGTCCACTACCTAGGGCCCACTAAGCACACTAAACATGAATCAGCCCATCCTCGCTCCGTATATAACGAGATTTTATTTCGTTTGCAAACACTGAAGCTACGACGACGTATCCGCAGTTACTTTTAAAGATTCATTTGACTTACTCTCTCCTTTCAGTTCATCTTCTTCAGTTACAGTATCAGTCCCGTCGAAACCCCTTGGATCTTATCGCGTTTCTTGACATGCTTGATCAAGTGCATCAGGTCAAGACTCATTTCTAGCACCGCATATCTGTGTAAGATTACCCACCTTATCTCTTCATACTTACAAGAGTAAAACATTCTCATTGCAAACTGTTGTTATTATTTCTTTTATTGAACTATTTTCTTTCCTAGAATGCGGCCCACAACACTCAGTTAACACCCAGTGTTAATCCACACTAACAATGATTAACACTTCGAAGTGTGTAAAGACTCCATTTAGCCCACCATTCTCCTCATTTTTTTCTCTTATCATGGGCAGGTCTCTAGTTCAACTATTCTTGTCAGTCCCCATGCGTAAATATTGATATTTTATCTAGTTTTCCATCTTTTTTAGGTCGTTTCCTAGCTTTCATATACCGAGACCTGCCCGGTAATCATACCAGCATGATTAAGGTTATGCACAGACTGCCCTACCCTATGAGCTCACGATTATGTCTATAATTCCTTAACTCAAGTTTTCAAAGGACGAACTATAGGTCGTACGTATCTTTGCGTCTGTCTCTTGAGGACCCCGGGGGAAACGACTCATCGAGCAGAGTATAATTGTGGCTGAATAATGTATCAAGTGTTCTGTGAAGGAGTGAATTCTGGAGAGCTTTGGGTGACGGTCGGGCGATGGTGGTAAATGACTCTGATACTCTAGGGTGGCCGGAGACAAATGGTCATGATGCCAAGTGATGGTGCAAAGGACGCCGCGAGTTGGAGGTAGGCAGAGGTGCTAATATAATAATAATAATAATAATAATAATAATAATAATAATAATAATAATAATAATAGTATAATAATACATAATTTGTTTACAAAGACACCTGAGCAAACACTAGGACATATTTATAAGAAAACGTTTCGGTCCTGGGACCTTGATACTTCAGAAGTGATCAAGGTCCCAGGACCGAAGCGTTATTTAATAAATGTCCTAGTGTTTGCTCACGTGTCTTTATAAACTAATTCTTCGGTATCCATTACCATAGTTTATACCACAATATATCTAATAATAATGATAATGCACTTAACAAGCTTTAGCTGAGGGTTTAGTTCTCTGTACAGCTTCATCAGATCTTGATAAAGCTTAACACAAAGGGAACCATTGTCATGATGAATACTTTGTAAATGGCTTTTTTCTCCATTCTTGCGGCACCTCCTAGTTAAATACAGGTTGGGAGGCACCAGGAGACGAGGCGGAGGACGAGATGAGAGAGAAAGCAATGATAACAGTGAATGAAATTTACGACTGGAACTGATAGATGGAGTAGACAAGGAGGAAGGAGGAAAAAATATGTAGGTGAGAAAAAGGGGGAAGGGATGAGTGTGAGAGAATAGAACAAGAGGTGGTGAAGATGATAAATAGTTGTTGGGAACAAGAAGTGTAGGATAGAGAATATGGTAGGAAATATGAGGGGATATATGAGAATGGTAGCGCTTCCCCTCAGTGGAATCACCCGTTATATTGCCCGGTGTTATTTACATTATCTTTCTCTCAGCTTCGTACTTTACAGGTTTAGCGTTTCGCTGCAGTAGTAGTAATAGTAGTAGTAGTAACAATAATAGTAATGGAATTAGTAGTAGCAGCAGCAGCAATAATAACTATTATAATATCAGCAATATTACTACAAATAATAATAATAATAATAAACAGTAATTAGTGCGATTCCTTAATGCTAGTGAAGGCCTCTTGATTCAAGAAATTGGAGCAATTCTCCTTTTCCTCGAAACAAACCTGATTACCTCCCTTTCTCTACCCGCTGCGACTCATACTTCTTTAGCGCTTTCCCTTTAATATACAAAATTCCTACAAATTTAGATTGTGAACTACACAGGGATCATTGTTATAAATGTATACACTTTTTTATATAAATTTTTTTATGTACACTCGAGTTCCTGTCTCTGCTTTGTTATATGATGCATTAAAATGGTTGACTGAAATTGGTTAAATGTCGCAAATTGGTTGAGAAATTAACTTCATTCAATTATTTATCTTATGGAGTTAACAATTACGTCTTAAATGTTTTACCGAGGCCTTTTTTTTTTTAATATTTATCTTTTATTGGGAATTTTTTTTTAGGTAGGTCGAGGACGGAAAAAAATATAAATAAAATACAACATATTAATGAATAAAAATATTCTTCAGAGAAAAATAAGATGAAATTTTGTCAGAAATTTTATTGAGTTACTTTTAAATTTTTTCAGTGAATATTTGAACATGTTTTAATAACAAAATACGAAAAGACTAAATATTTAAGATAAGACTAGAAAATACAGACCAAATTATTTTAGAAATTGTTAATCCGGAGCCAAAATGGTTCAAAATATCAAAATATTTATAACCAGGAAAATGTTTGCATCAGCGGCATTTTCATAGATTAATTATTGTCTTCAGACTTTTCCATAGTCCCAGACTTTCCCATGGTCCCAGATTTTCCCATGGTCTCAGACTTTTCCATGGTCTCAGACTTTTCCATGGTCTCAGACTTTTCCATGGTCTCAGACTTTTCCATGGTCTCAGACTTTTCCATGATCTAACTATTCCATGATATCAGACTTTTCCATGGTCTCAGACTTTTCCATGGTCTCAGACTTTTCCATGATCTAACTATTCCATGGTATCAGACTTTTCCATGGTCTCAGACTTTTCCATGATCTAACTATTCCATGGTATCAGACTTTTCCATGGTCTCAGACTTTTCCATGGTCTAATTATTCCATGGTCTCAGACTTTTCCATGGTCTCAGGTAAGAACTGGAAATTTCAGGGAGGCAAAATTTTCCTACTTTCAATAAATACTTCCTCACAATTTACAGAACTAACACTAGGTAGAGGTGCCTGTGTCCTCACCTAGTGACATCAACCTAATTTTGACACACACACATTGAACAAAAAATTCCCATTCATACATTTTTTTTCTAAATGTATAACGCAGTGACAAAATGCAATTATGAGTTTGTGAAAATATTAAACAGAGTATTTTTCAATTGCATTATCATGACGTTACTAATATTGGTATCACATGGCAACACGGAATAATTTATCGTGTCCTGTCGACATATACATTTTAATGACTTTGGCAATTTATACCTGCGCAATATTATAACGTAATGAGAATGTAATGCAGAATATATATATATATATATATATATATATATATATATATATATATATATATATATATATATATATATATATATATATATATATATATATATATATATATATATATATATGTAATGCCGTGCTGAATAGGTAAAACTGGTCAATTAGCAAACCTTTGTTTAAAATTAAGTCCTTTTTAAAATTTTCTCTTATATGTTTAAATATGTATATATTTTTTTCATTTATCTTAATGTAAAAATTAATTTTGTAGCAAAAAAAAAAACCTTAGAAATTTAATTTAGCCTAATCCATCTAAATATATTTTAGATAAGTTTATAATAATTTAATATTAAACAAACATAATTAAATATATATTTTTCGTTAGGTTCTGAATGATTTTTGCGAGTTTACTGCTATTTAAGCTAAAAATCGCAAGTTTTACCTATTCGGCACGACATATATTTTAATAAAAGTATGTGTGGTTTCTTCTTTTTGTGGGGATAGTCTCGGCTCCTAGTCCTATTGCGCTCTGTCATACCTACTCTTAAGACTGTGTATGGAACTCTCTCTAACTTCTTCGTCCAGCTCATCTCACTTTAGTACCACCCTGAGGCTGAGGTAATACTTTGTAACATCCTTGGGGTTTATCTGTATGTCTGAGCTGCCATCCGTGTTCTCCCTGTGTCTCCCTTTTTTCATCAGTCATTATTGTGTCTGCTTCCTTTTAATCGTCTTTAAATATCATATATATCGTTGTCATGTCTCTCCTAGTTCTTCGCTCTTCTTGAGTCATTAGAGTAAGTTCCTCTACTCTCTTAATATCATCCCCTCAGCCACAGACCTAATCTTGTTGCAGACCTTACAGCTTCCTCAAGCTTGTGTGCAGCACTTGTCTGCTCCAGCAAGACTGTCATTTATGTACAGTATAATACAGTACATGGTAAGAAACTATTTAGAACCTTGAACACAGTCTTTAAATTTCCTCCTCTTGCTGGGCTGTGGTTGGTATGTTGCACTACGTCTGGCGAGCAGCAACAACCTTGTTGATCAGGCCTTAATCCACTAGGGAGCCTGGTCTGGCACCCTGTCGGGTTGATACTGACCTCCCCTCTGAAGCATCCTTTATGAATTCCCATGAATATAACCATCTTTCCTTCGGCGATTATCACGATCTTACTCGTGCTAGGGGTTGAACTCCAGCAGCCACTGACCACTACTATAGATTTGTCAGAGCTTTCTGTTGTGTCCGTGTACTTACGTAGTTCATGAGTAATGATTTTTAAGTGGTCAGTCCTCTAGCAAGTCTGTGTGTGTGTGTGTGTACTCACCTATCTGTGGTTGCAGGGGTCGATTCATAGCTCCTGGCCCCCCCTCTTCACTGATTGCTACTAGGTCCTCTCTCTCCCTGCTCCATGAGCTTTATCATACCTCGCCTTAAAACTATGTATGGTTCCCGCCTCCACTACTTCACTTTCTAGGCTATTCCACGGCTTGACTACTCTATGACTGAAGAAATACTTCCTAACATCCCTTTGATTCATCTGAGTCTTCAACTTCCAATTGTGACCTCTTGTTTCTGTGTCCCATCTCTGGAACATCCCGTCTTTGTCCACCTTGTCTATTTCGCGCAGTATTTTATATGTCGTTATCATGTCTCCCCTGACTCTCCTGTCCTCAAGTGTCGTCAGGCCGATTTCCCTCAACCTTTCTTCGTAGGACAATCCCCTTAGCTCTGGGACTAGTCTTGTTGCAAACCTTTGCACTTTCTCTAATTTCTTGACGTGCTTGACCATGTGTGGATTCCAAACTGGTGCTGCATACTCCAGTATGGGCCTGACGTAAATGGTGTACAGAGTCTTGAACGATTCCTTACTGAGGTATCGGAACGCTATCCTTAGGTTTGCCAGACGCCCGTACGCTGCAGATGTGCTCGGTGCTATACTCACCCCCAGATCTTTTTCCTTGAGTGAGATTTGCAGTCTTTGGCCATCCAGACTATACTGTGTCTGGGGTCTTCTTTGCCCTTCCACAATCTTCATGACTTTGCATTTGGCAGGGCTAAACTCAAGGAGCCAGTTGCTGGACCAGGCTTGTAGCCTATCCAGGTCTCTTTGTAGTCTTGCCTGATCCTCGTCCGATTTGATTCTTCTCATTAACTTCACATCATCTGCAAACAAGGACACTTCTGAGTCTATCCCTTCTGTTATGTCATTCACTGTGAGGGAAAAGTTCAACAGATAGGAGTAGCGAGCGAGTATATGGTAACGATAGTTTGATTACCGGCTGCTTGTTAAGGTAGGGTAAGTCTAGCTCCCGCTATCCCCCCCCTTTTTCCCCCACCCCGAAGGGTGACGTGTGGGGCTCCGGCCAAACAGTAATCACTCGACTCACACCTCCCAGCACAACTGTAAGTAAAAGCCTGCTCCTATTCTAGTGGACTTATTGGTTGAAAGCTTCACTTTTGACCAATAATAAACTTAGTCCTTTCAGCCTTGATCTCCATGTTAGATGTTTTGATAATCACCAAGTCTTTTAGGTATTGTGCTTATCATGGAGAGTGATTTCTTAAGCAGTGGGTAACCTGTCTCTCTTTCCAGCTTGGAATGACAGATCGGGTCACCTGCCAACCAACGAGAAGTGTTGAAGGAGATGGACTAATGTCCCGAGACGTCACTCTTTACCTACCTGATTAACTGTACGCCACCGCAGGACATAACCCCTCATCTTTGCAGTGGCAAAGAACCTGCGTTCCTGTCATCTGTACTGACTATTCAAGGCTATATACTCTGTGAAGACCTGGCCGTTGGGTTGTCACCAACACCTGTGACATCCCCCCACATCATCAACAACGGCTATAATCTGTACAAGACTGTGTCAACATCAACCAGACACCCAAGTTTAATTGTATATATTAGCGGTGAATTCAGATATCATTTATATTTTTCATTTTTCATTTTTCTTTAAAGTAGGATAAATATTTCATATTTAAGTATTTTATATTTTCTAAATAATAAAGTGTTTATGTTTGTCAGTTTTTATTCTTTTTCTAGTCATTAATTTTCCTGAGGAGGAGCCAGCCTTGGTAATACTGACTGAAGTTGTTACAGGGCTGAGTAAGCCTTCACATTCACATATACCAAAAACAGCACAGGTCCTAGGAATGACCCCTGTGGAACCCCGCTTGTCACAGGCGCCCACTCTGACACCTCGTCACGTACCATGACTCGTTGTTGCCTCCCTGTCAGGTATTCTCTGATCCATTGCAGTAATGTGTGCCTGATCCTACAGATTTTGCAGTAGCCTCTTGTGAGGAACTGTGTCGAAGGCTTTCTTGCAGTCCAAGAAAATGCAGTCTATCCACCCCTCTCTCTCTTGTCTTACTTCTGTCACCTTGTCATAAAATTCCAGTAGGTTTGTGACACAGGATTTTCCTTCCCTGAAACCGTGCTGGTTGTCGATTATACACTTATTTCTTTCCAGGTGCTCCACCACTCTCCTCCTGATGATCTTCTCCATGACTTTGCATACTATACATGTTAGTGACACAGGTCTGTAGTTTAATGCCTCATGTCTGTCTCCCTTTTTAAAAATTGGGACTACATTTGCCATCTTCCATACCTCAGGGAGTTGCCCAGTTTCAATGGATGTGTTGAAGATCTTTGTTAATGGCACACACAGCATCTCTGCTCGCTCTCTAAGAACCCATGGAGAGATGTTATCTGGTCCCACCGCGTTTGAGGTGTCAAGTTCACATAGCAGCTTCTTCACCTCCTTGGTTATGTGTACCTCATCCAGCACTTGTTGGTGTACCTCCCTATTCTGATTTCTTGGAGTCCTACCGGTTTCCACTGTAAATACTTCTTTAAATGTCGTGTTGAGCTAATCACATACCTCTCGGTCGTTTCTTGTGAACTCCCCATCACGCTGCCTCAGTCTGATTACCTGGTCCTTGACTGTTGTTTTCCTCCTGATGTGGCTATACAACAGCTTCGGGTCAGACTAGACTTTCGATGCTATGTCATTTTCATATTGTCGCTGAGTCTCCCTTCTTATCTGTGCATATTCGTTTCTGGCTCTTCGGTTAATCTCTTTATTTTCATGAGTTCTTTGTCTTCTGTACCTTTTCTATTCTCTAGTACACCTAGTTTTTGCCTCCCTACACCTTTGGGTGAACGAAGGACTCGTTCTGTTCTTCCCATTATTTCTGTTGCCCTTGGGAACAAACCTCTCTTCTGCCTCCTTGCATTTTGTTGTCACATAGTCTATCATTTCTTGTACTGGTTTTCCTGTCAGTTCTCTCTCCCACTGAATGTCTTGCAGGAAGTTCCTCATGCCTGAGTAGTCCCCCCTTTTGTAGTTTGGTTTTTCCCATCCTATTCCTGCTACTCTCTCCACTTGAAGCTCAGCTATGTAGTCAAAGCGCAGAACATGATCACTAGCTCCTAGGGGCCTTTCATACATGATATCCTCGAGGTCCGAACTAGTCCAGTTTTGCTGGATCATCCACACCTCTCTCTCTGGTAGTGTCTCTAACATGTTGATGCATGAGGTTTTCCAGTACCTGTGTGTGTGTGTGTGTGTGTGTGTGTGTGTGTGTGTGTGTGTGTGTGTGTGTGTGTACTCGCCTATTTGTGGTTGTAGTGGTCGAGTCTTAGTCCCTAGCCCCACATATTCGCTGATCGCTAGTAGATCCACTCTCACCCTGTTGCAAAAGCCTTATCGTGTGTGTGTGTGTGTGTGTTTGCGCGCGAGAGAGCGTTTTCATTTACGTTCACGCATGTGCGTGCGGATATATCTGTACTTACGCATCCATGTTACATACGCATTAGTGCATCCATGACCACTTACACAACAACTGTTTAGACCTCTCGTGTGTTCACCTTGAACACTTCAAGGTGAACACATCCTTCTCAGTCATCATTACTTAGTCTTCCCAGGCGTTGTTTGGCCCGTAGAGGCAACTGTCCTCTTACCCACAGACAACACAGCGCTGTTGTAAAAACAGTCAAATGGGTGACTGTTGACGTAGCCTTGAACAGTTAATATGTGACATAGTTACGAGCCTCTCGCAATAGCTACAAGATTTCCGTTTCCGAGGTAGATTATCGCCTTAATATCTTGTATACCTATAGTTTTTGTCGATGCAACCCAACCCAACTTAGAAATGGGCTACAAACCCTATGTTAGTAAAGGGCCACTCAACGCTGGGGGAACGGGAGGATATTGAATCTGATCCGAGGGATGGGGAAAGGTAGCTACAGTTCCTTGGATCAAGAGCCTTTCAACGGAATCCATGCACCACTTCCTTAAAGGGCCAGCAAATCCTAATTCAGTTCCTTCATTTTGATGAAGGGACTCTTGATCCGAGGAATTGGACCCACTTTCCCGCTGGATCAACCCTGATCCAAGGTTTGATCCTTTGGTAAGAGTTTCCCCGCCCGAGGTAATCAGTGAGGTGAGGTACTGTCCTGCTATATGTAGATTTGCAAAGCGCTAAACCCATATGGATTATTGAACACATGGAGTGGTGGAGGCTCGATCCTCTGTCCTTCAAACACGATACAGAACAAGGCTTTCAGTATCATCTTGGCATTAACACAGTGGTATCCCGGTACGAATGCAATAGTAACGCGGTACCAGCACGGTACTAAGGCAGTATTAATGCTGTATCAGTCTGGTACTAACACGGTACCAGTTTGATGCTAACACGGTACCAGCCTGGTATTAACACAGTATTTACGAGGCACCATTTGATTTTAGCGTGGTAGCAGCCCAGTATTAACACGGTATCATCCTGGTACGAACGTGGTATCAGCCCAGTACTAATACGGTATTTACGTGGTACCAGATACTAACATGGTACCAATCAGGTATTTACAGGGTATCTACGCTAACATGGTATCAGCCCAGTACTAATACGGTATTTACGTGGTACCAGTTTGATACAACACGGTACCAACCAGATATTTACCGGGTATCTACGCTGTATCAGCCCGGTACTAACAAAGCATTAACGCAGTATCAGTTTGATACTAGCCCGGTACCATCCCGGTACTAATACGGTACCAGCAGACTAAAGCCTCAACTCTCTTAATTAAAAACCAAGTAAGCATTCCCACCGTAATTCCACTTCAACTCCACAAATTATCTACACCTGTAACCTGCACCTTGAACCTCACGTCTCCTGCCGCCTCCTTTATTATTCAATGTAGTCTCGTGTCCTCCCTAGATTTGTATACCTCTGACATAAATATATATATATATATTTTTGTCCAGTAGGAGGGGGGAAAAATGATGGGAAAAAAATAGCAAAACTTTGGGATAGAGCGTCACCCAAATGAGTTTTTTGCATGGAGCGAATGGCAACTTTTAAGTCATTTCGGGGGGGTGATACCAATGTTTGATGTAACGCCAACCACCTCACATCGCTCGAACTTCTATATCTCTTCGTATTTTTGTGTTTATTTCGCGTCCCGCGGGTTGTTTCTGAAGCCTGACTGTACCCGGCTGACGGAAGAATTATGTGGATGGTGTCACAGGTGAGAAGCCTTGAAAAACGTGCCTGGAGGGCGATGCAATAGTCGGAATTAAATCTTCTGAGAGAGTTGATGCTGTGTGGAAGTGCAGCATCAGTCTGGGCAGCCAATCCCCGAGAGAGCCCCAGTCAATTATAGCAGAGAATTAAAGAGACGGAGAGACGATAGATGGAGGGAATAACATTGGGAGATGGGAGATTACGCAAGAGGGAGAGGGAGAGAGAGTGAGAGAGAGAGAGAGGAGGGAGAGGGTGATAGCTGGTGATAGGGATATAATGGTTAGAGTTTGAGGGAGTTGAAGGCTATAGAGATGGGAAAACACCACGTCTGCCGTCATAGTGGACCGTCAAATATATATTACAATGGTTGTCACTTGTCATGAATACAGAAATAATAGTTGGTGATGGTGCGAGACGAGGTAGGTAAGTGGGCATGTGCGTACAGGTGGGCGTGTGCACGCATGGTGTACGCACATGAGCCTGTGCGCGTAGAAGAGTATGTGCGTTCGCATATGTAGGCCTGTGTGCGAAGGCAGACATGTGCACGTCGTTAGGATTGTGCGAGTCGATGTGTATGTGTGTGTGTATGTGTGTGTGTGTGTGTGTGTGTGTGTGTGTGTGTGTGTGTGTGTGTGTGCAGCAAGAGTGAGATGGGGGGAGAAACATAGACTCAAACATTTTACTTTTGCAAAGAGTATACAGATTTTTTGACCAGACTACAAAAAAAAATCTTTTTCTAGTGTGGCAAAAAAATCAGTATAGTTCTACAAGTATCACAGTCATATAATAGTATTATTATTATTATCCTCATTATTATTATATATTATTCATCATTTCTATTTTTTACGTCCCACAAACATTAATACTTTCCAGTTCTCTAGGAATTGGGAGTCAATGTTTGATTCGAGGAAAGCGAGGAGAGCTCTAATTCATTAAAGCAAGAACCTTTCTCAAACATCAAAGACCCATTCTCCCCCTAGAAGTGCTCAACCCCTAAGATTTCCTTATATACATGACACAAAGGGTAGCAGTCCAGTTTGTGTATAAAATCCTGCGTGAGATACAAGGTAGTATCCAGTGTACATTTAAGAAAGGGTAAATGGACTTTGAAGGCGTACTTACTGGGTGTACGAGAGGTATAGGAAGCTCGGAATTGGCACTTACACGGGGCAAACGGTGTAGTAACTGCCCTCCTTGGCACGCTCGTTGGCACTCTGGCCAAACGTAAGGCACTAACACCTTCTCTCGTTGCCTCAGACATTCATTCTTGCTCGTTCAGCCTCTCGTATATTCACTCGATGCTTGCTCCCTCGTGGGCTCTTTCTCTACCTCGCGGATGCTGTTCGCGGATGCTGTTTTTTTCTCTTTCCTAATTCATTCGCTATTTCTAGTTTCTTCATTATCACTCTCTCGTTTCCTCATTAATTCGCTCTTTTTAGTTTTCCTATTTACAGTTGTTTTATCATACATTCACACTCGTTCTCTCATTCACTCTTCACTTATTGCTACGGTTATGAGGACTACAGACTGACATAGTTATGGTACACAGATCACTAACGACTCTCAATTCTTGTTTCGTGCTTTGCGTTGGGTAACTCCGCTAATGTCACCGAGCAATGGTCACACAGGTCTCATCTACAAGACTCCTCTAAGACAATGTGCTCTCACAAACCATGGGTTGTATTAAAACGAGGGCTGTGGGAGTTGAACCTCCAGGCCCATACCTGGAGTATACCTTGAGGATGTTCCGGGGGTCAACTCCCCCGCGGTCCGGTCCAGGACCAGGCCTCGTGGTGTATCAGGGTCTGATCAACCAGGCTGTTACCGCTAGTCGCACGCAAACCGATGTACTGACGTTAGGTGTCCGTCCAGCTCCATCTTGAAGACAGCCAGGGGTCTATTGGTAATCCCCCTTATGTTTGCTGGGAAGCAGAATACTCATAAAAATTCAGACTAATAATTTTTAAGAGCCATTCTGAAGTGTCTCATAATAAATAGACGTTAATAAAAATAACATTTTTTTTTCTTGTTAAAATGGTTCTTAAGATAAGTCTATGAAAATATTTCTTCTCCAAACCAAATATGCCCTTGCCCAGCCCTAACCTATAAGATTCCGGTAAGATGCCAGCCTCTCAGACTCACTGTCAGTCTCCACAAAGATGCAATGGTGACTCCGGGACCGTCATCCACGTTAAACTTTTTCTCTTACAACAAGCCTTAGAACAACTGTTATGAATATTAGACGATTGAAACCTTTCACAGATTGCTCAAACAACCTTAAAACCAACGATCACAACGTCTGTACATTACTAAACAAGTTCGACATACACGAGGGTTGGTATAGTACACAGATTTAAAGGATTTCTGGAAACAGCCACGGATGGAGAAACGTCTTTATAATAACAATATCAGGGAGTTGCTTCTGTGTCTCATTCATCAACTTGTCGGTCTTTTATGCTAGTAATGTTTTTTTTACTAGCATATCGGCCGTTTGACCTGAGAAAGAAGAAACACTTGCATCATCACTCACTCCATCACTGTCTTGCCAAGGGCGTGTCTACCCTACACTTCAAAAACTGATATTAAACAAAACTGAGCACATACGAAGTGTGCCTCTACCTTACTCTGACAGTTACGTCGTAAGAAGAAAAGTTTATCAATAAGAAGCCATTTTGGAGGCAAGTATCCCAGGTCAAGCTCTCACTGACTGATTCCAACTGATCCCACTACACTGTGCGGAAACATAAAGCTGGGACTAGAGGTTTATAGTATGATAAACCAATGTGTTACTATGATAGTTTAGAGCTCCCTATCAACTTCGTATGTCAACAAAAAAAATTAATTGTTCTTTGTCTCATAAATCTCATTATCTTCCTTTCTGTTTTAGTGTTAACAAAACTTGTTAACAGAGAACATGATTCTAACCTCAACAGTTAATGTTAAAATTGTATTATTGTGGAGGTTGGGTAAAGGGGGGGGGGAGGGAAATTAGGTATAATCCGAGAGAGAGGATAATTCAGATTCCTTGGATAAAGAAACCTTTACAAGTATCAAGGCACCTATCTAAAAGGGAGTTCGCGATGATCCTGGAAGTTCCCCTTCCTTAGTTTTACCTTAATTGGGCATATAACTGGAACAGACAGATTTTGGAATGGAAGGGATATATTCCGTTCACTGTTAAAATCTCTCTTTGTGTGTGTGTTATATATATATATATATATATATATAGATATATATATATATATATATATATATATATATATACCAAGCACCCCAGGAAATTAGAGAAAGTGCTAAAGTTTGCAACGAGACTAGTCCCGGAGTTAGGAGGAGTTTCCTACGAGGAGAGGTTACGGGAACTCTACCTGACGACAATGTAGGACTGGAATTTATATTTAAGATAGAATTTAATGAAATTGGTACCCTACAGAGCTCGAAGCCAATACAAAAATATTTTCAATCACAACATATAAGCGTTCAGGGTTTGAAGCCGATCAGAAGAGGCATTCTCAAATTATTACATGGGTAACAAATTATCTAATACAATTGTCAAATTGAAATTTACACAGCTCAAAGTGAACACCAAACTTTTAATAAATCCCACCAACAACCAAAGTTAGAAGCCGATCGAAAAAGTTATTCTCCAGTAAATGATCTGATTCCAACGAGTCAGTTTTTTATGAAATTCAGTAAAATCTCGCATTTCCAGATATTTAAGCTACTCTTACATGGTATCACCCTTCTTAAAGATTACCTGATCATTAATAATTTGTTACTGAATATAAACGATTTTTATTTAATAAAATTGGCAAAATGGAATTCATGCCACCCAGTAACAGCACGAACCTTGTCCAGGAAACCTCATTGTTGCAACCCTTGAATGGGTTACAATGTATATGATGTATATGTATATAATGTATATTATCTTTTCATATAATTTTATGTTGTTTATATTTGCGATGATAGCTAAATCGTAAATATATGACTTTACATTATTATTTGTCTTAGTTACTTTTGTTAGGTAGGATGTAACATATTATGTGCTCATAGTTCAAGTCTTGATTGTCTAACTACTGTAATTATCGCTCTTTGCTCGTTACTCTGCCGGCTTCTGTTGCTGGGCAGCAACTAGATGTATTGTTAGAAGCTTATGGAGGGGCTGTTATAAAAGTACCTCTGCACAAAGTTTACATTGAAACAAGCTATTATACTGGTTATATTTCAGTGGGTATATCCAGTGGCGTATTTCCCATCAGGTCAGTGGACTTGTTGATAGGGAACGATATCCTTCATGCTGGTATATGTAAGGAACCACTTGTGAGTGATAATAACACTAATGATAATTATGCCATTGAAGCTTGTAAAGAGGAGCCTATTTTATTTCTTCTCAGCGCAATTACTAGAGCTATGTCAAAGATTCAACAACCATCCTTGTCTCCTGTTGAGTTAGTGGATGACAATGATTTGGGCTTGAATATGTTATTCAGTGACGCTCTGCACCCAGGGTCATTAACATTAACTCCCCTGTGTCATCAACCTAGTCAGGACAATACTGACGTTAAATTTCTAACTCATGATGATTTAATCAAGGATCAGTTTGTTGATCAGTCACTGGAAAGACTGAGAGATATAGCAGTTACTGAGAGTGAAGCAAAGGATCTCGACAATTGTTACTATTATAGTAACGGTGTACTGATGGAGAAAAATACATGTAAGGTGTCAGCTGATAGTGTTTCCACCACAGTCAAACATCTTGTAGTGTTACCAGTTACATTTCGTGAACAAGCCATTGATTTTGCTCACAATAGTCCCATTGAAGGACATTTGGGTGCCAAGAAGACACTCGGTAAACTGGCAAAACATTTTACTTGGCCAAAGATGAAGGAAACAGTAGCTGATCATGTGCGACGTTGCCACGTGTGTCAAGTGACAGGCAAGCCAGCACACACACCTCCACCTACACCTCTCACTGTGTTCATTAGTAGCAAAGTTCAGTTTATCTGGACTAGTGATTGTTCAGACTTCTTCAAAAGGTTGACGCATCTGCTTTCCTCTGCTCCAGTGTTGAGGAGTCCTAATTTCAATCTTCCCTTCTTTTTACATATAGATGCGAGTTGTTATGCAGTGAGCGCTGTGCTGCTCCAACAGTCAACATCCACTGACATTCTCCATCCTATATGTTACTATTCATCTAAGCTCAAACGACACCAGAAAAATTATGCCACTATTGAGAAAGAGGCTCTAGCTCTTGTGGTGTCCTTTGGACATTTTGACGTGCATTTGGGCACTTCCCCATTTAAAATTAACGTTTTTTCAGACCACAATCCACTCACTTACATAAACACTATGAAGAGTAAGAATGCTAGGATCATGAGGTGGGCCCTCAGAATCCAACCTTATTCTATTAGTATAAAACACATAAGTGGTCATTGTAATGTAATTGCTGACGCTCTGTCACGTCCTTAATAATTATCAGTTACATTAAATTAACGTAATTTTATGCCCAAATATCTTTTGTTACTTGCTATGTCAAATTCAGTAAAGTAACGTAATCTCTCCAGCCCATGTTAATTATATATACTCATGTCTAATTAATCTATTTATATACTCACAGTAGTGATGATATGTGTGTAAGGAGACAGAAGCTGAGTGATGAGTTTGTAGTGTTGTGTGGGCGATGTTACTGAGTGGCAGAACAGTCCTGCCGCAGACCCCCCCCCCTCACAACACCTTAAGCTGTTTCATACTCAGATGTCCATACTGCATAGCATTCCACAACCACTACTTAAGAGTGGAATGCCATCTCCTGTCTATAGCACAAGACTATTATGCAGTCTCCACTACTATGATCGAGCCTCAACATGTCATGCTTGTCTACGCTATCCTGTCTCTACACTGATGTACATAACCACGAGTATGCAGAGATACGATACTGTGTACTGCCCTAGTACTAGGGGCATATCTTAGTGATATAGACACTGAAATTATAGAAGTGCTTGGCACAAGAGTGACTCTAGATTTTTATATTAAATTGTATTAGTGACATGAGTAATCAGTAATAATGTGAAAGACATTAACGCAAGTCCTAGTGCGACCGTTTGTCGTGTTGGGGGGGTGTTGCAACCCTTGAATGGGTTACAATGTAAATGATGTATATGTATATAATGTATATTATCTTTTCATATAATTTTATGTTGTTTATATTTGCGATAATAGCTAAATCGTAAATATATGACTTTATATTATTTGTCTTAGTTACTTTTGTTAGGTAGGATGTAACATATTATGTGCTCATAGTTCAAGTCTTGAATGTCTAACTACTGTAATTATCGCTCTTGGCTCGTTACTCTGCCGGCTTCTGTTTCTGGGCAGCAACTGTCCACGGAGCTATCACGTGATAGAGGGGGGGGGGTGTTCTCACCTCACCTGAAGTATTCAGTCTGGTCTAGACTTGCTTGGTGGTTGGACGTATTCCTGACAAGTGCCTAACTCTTCCTTATTGGCCCTTGTTGGAAGATCGTCTCTGTCTCATTGTTGTAGGTTCTGGAGACTCTGTTCACAGAACACTGTATAGACTTAGTGATTTTCGACGTTGTACTGAGGTTGTGTGTCTCTTAGGCACTCTGAGCAACTCAGGTCCTGAGCTGAAGCTTCTGACCTAACTTGTACTGGTATCTGTGCACTGTCACAGTCGGGAATTTTCTTATGGTGAACTTAGATTCAGTAGTATGGGAGCTTTGTGACTTTTGTGGAGGATCTGCTGATGGTCCCTACTTAGTGTCCTTATATTATCTCCTTGTTCCTGATTCTGTGTCGCAGTTGCTTGTTATATTGCTATTTGGCTTAGCATTCTTTTTATTGTTTAAGCAGACTGTTCTGACTGCCAGTTGGTCAAGTAGTTAGTTTATTTGAGGACTTTGTCAGCCACTTGTTTAAGTCTAGTCGAGTCGTGAGACATAACGAACTACTTAGAGCACTTACACACATACACATAAACTTATTTGTATATTGTATTATTAAATGTTAATGTACCAGACGGTACTTAAGACTTATAAATGTGATATGTGCTTTCAGCACAATAATACTGTACACGAGAGAAGTGATTAATATTATTTTGATTACTGTGATTAATTTAATTTAATTTGATATACGGCTAGACAACTTAATTAATAAATTTATTAAATTTTAATTTCTCTAGTTAGTAGCCTACCAGTTGTAATCCTGAAGCCCTAATAATTCTTATTGAATTCTAATGGATAATTGGACCAGGATACTGACTAATTGTTACGAAAACCCAGTAACAGGCTGGATGCTAGAAGGGCAGTCCTTTCTAGTATTCACTGGAGATCTCAAAGCTTTTAGAATCGCGTTTTTTGTAACATTAATGGTGAAAATTTGAAACCGATCAAACGAATCATTCTAGTACCCAAACAAAACTTAATGGGTATTTCCTGTCCTGGTTGCAAGATGCATAAGTCATTAAATATCGAGGCCGTTCAAAAGAGTTAAGGCTTATCAGGAAACAGGACAAGTGTTTCCTAACGCGGGTCTTAGTCATATGATGACCCGCAGTTGGAGCTTTTAGTCATTTGACCGAGGCCTTCTGCTGGCTTTCTTGTCCACCTCTTTAAATATTAATGGTTAGCTAATTTTTATGTGGCATGATTTGAAAGGAATAAAAGTTACACATTATTTTACACATAAAATGTGTAAATCAGCACATACGCACATGAATTCCACTGCCCACTACCATCGAATTGGAAAACACCTTTTCTGAATGTGTTAAACTACGCCCCTGAGGGTTTTGGAAGGTATCCTAGCCATTCCAGTATGCTGGGAATGGGCTCAACAACTTTCGGCTTATTGCACCTGCACAGGCCAATTGTTCCAAGAATATGGTCCAAGGTACTGTACACAAGTGATAATAATTTCAATTTGATCTAATGAGCGCCTCAAATTATGAAAGAAATGCAATAGCTGGAGCAAAATAAGTAATTAGAAAAATTCTGGCCACCATTATAGGACCCACTTCAGGGATACCAAAAATGTCTGTCTGTTACTCTGCTCATCACCTTTTATCAGTTTTCCAAACACTGATATGTCTATTGATCAGAAAAATATCCGAGTGTCTAAGTCATTTGGGTATATCACATTTATCCACGAGCCTTATTATCTTAGCCAGAAGTCCTGTTATCTCAGCCACAAGTCCTGTTATATTAGCCACAAGCCTTATTCTCTCAGCCACAAATCCTGGTATTCCAGCCTCAAGCCCTGTTATCCCAGCCAAAATACTGTTACCGAAGCCACAGGCCCTGTTATCCCAGCCACAGGCCCTGATATCCCAGCCACAAGCCTTGTTATCCCAACCACAAGCCTTGTTATCCCAGCCACAAGTCTTGTTATCCCAGCCACAACCCTTGTTATTCCAGCCACAAGCCTTTTATCCCAGTCACAAACCCTGTTAACCCAACCACAAGCCCGCTTGTCCCAGCGACAAGCTTGGTTGTCCCAGCCACAATCCCAGCTAAACAGAGTGACAAACAGGGGAACGAACGCTTGTGTAAATAAAACCATCAACAGGGCCAGGGTAAACCAGTCGTGAGATTATTGAATTTGACAATATTACCATATAGACTGTCTCGTGATGTATATTTTCATGTTAGGCTAGTGGGAGGTGGACGAGGAACAGCAGCAGCAGCAGCAGCAGCAGCATCAACAGCAGCAGCAGCAGCATAAAGAAAAGTAAGAGGAGAGCAGCAGCAGCAACACGAAGAGAAAGAATAGGAAAGTAACAGCAGCAGCAGCCAGAGACAGAACAGGACAGGAGGAGCAGCAGCAGCAGGAAGAGAAGGAAAAGGAGAGAAGCAACAGCAGGAGCAGGAAGAGAAGGAAAAGGAGAGAAGCAGCAGCAGCAGGAACAAGAAGGGGATCAGCAGCATAGGAGTAGGGTGGATAGGATAAACAATAAAATCATTAAAAGGATAAGGAAGGATGAGGGGAGATAATGAAAGGAAGACGAGACAATGATAATGAAGAGGATAAGAGGAAGAGGAGTATGGGAACATAAGAAACAGAACTGGATAATAAGAGAGAGAGAGAAATATAAGGGAGGATGAGGAAGGAGCAGAAACAAGATAAATGAAGAAAGACAAGTAGGTGAAAAATGACTGCCGAGACATGACTGATTCACCCAAGTAATATCTCCCACAGGTATATCTTCTCAAAAACAATACGAGTCCAAGTTGAGCATTGAAATTAGTTCTTTAAAGTCAAGTTTTTTATTATAATTTTGTGGAATGTGTGTAGACAGCTTGTAAAATAACTAAATAAATAACTAAATAAATAAATAAATAAATATATATATATATATATATATATATATATATATACATATATATATACATATATATATACATACATATATATATATATATATATATATATATATATATATAAATATATATATACATAAATATATATATATATAAATATATATATAGATACATATATATATATATATATATTCGTGAGTCATGTTAACGGGTTTGAGGGGACTTGAGCTAGAGTTCGTTACGGCCATGCTAGCTGGAGATTCGTCTGTAAAAAGTTGCATTTGTGGTCACAGTGGTGCCTGTGCTAACCTTCCTATGGTGTAGAAATATACCTAGTTGGATTAATCTTATTGTGGCTAGCTGGTCCAGTGGCTAACACGACGGTCTGGAGTTTTGAGACTCTCTGATCGCGGGTTTTATCCCTGCCCGTGATATGGTTTACACAATGAGAATGACCAACAACACTTGTTTTCAGACGGGAACTTGGCAAGTTCCTCAACTCAGTCGTTGCCCAACTGAGCTGTGATTCATGCAGTGGTTCAGTGTAGTTGATCAGACCTTGATGCACCAGGAGGTCTGACCGCGGGGGCGTTGACCCCCAAAGACATCCTTCAGATATTCTTCAGGTATCCACAGCCTGTGCATGCTGCCTCACTCGCAGGGATACCAGTTATGCCGGTGTATGGAGTTGTATCCCACTAAATTCAGTTCGGGGAGCCAAATATCCAGAGTTTTAACAAAAATAAATTGTAAGTTAACCGAGTGTCTATTTAAAGCGGTATTTTATTTTTTGGAATATGGAAAATTTGGTCATCTGAGTTTTCTCAAATTTCTGTTTAATTTTTATTGAATGACGAACCCAATTAACCTATGTTAAATGTTCTTGTTTTTAGTAAATAAACATGTAACCCCTACTATCTCGATTTATATAAACTACCACTCCAGCCTATACACATTACCTCCCCAGCCTATACACATTGCCTCCCCAGCCTATTCACACTTCCTCCCCAGCCTATACACACTACCTTCCCAACCTATACACACTTCCTCTCCAGCCTATAGACACTACCTCCCCAGCCTATACACACTACCTCCCCAGCCTATGCACACTACCTCAGCAGCCTATACACACTACCTCCCCAGCCTATACACACTACCTCCCCAGCCTATACACACTACCTCCCCAGCCTATACACATTATCTCCCCAGCCTATACAGACTACCTCCCCAGCCTATGCACACTACCTCAGCAGCCTATGCACACTACCTCCCCAGCCTATACACACTACCTTCCCAGCCTATACACACTTCCGCCCCAGCCTATACACACTACCTTCCCAACCTATACACACTTCCTCCCCAGCCTATAGACACTACCTCCCCAGCCTATACACACTACCTCCCCAGCCTATACACACTACCTCCCCAGCCTATGCACACTACCTCAGCAGCCTATACACACTACCTCCCAGCCTATACACACTACCTCCCCAGCCTATACACACTACCTCCCCAGCCTATACACACTTCCTCCCCAGCCTATTCACACTACCTCCCCAGCCTATACACACTACCTCCCCAGCCTATGCACACTTCCTCCCCAGCCTATTCACACTACCTCCCCAGCCTATACACACTACCTTCCCAACCTATACACACTTCCTCCCCAGCCTATAGACACTACCTCCCCAGCCTATACACATTACCTCCCCAGCCTATACACACTACCTCCCCAGCCTATGCACACTACCTCAGCAGCCTATGCACACTACCTCCCCAGCCTATACACACTTCCTCCCCAGCCTATTCACACTACCTCCCCAGCCTATACACACTACCTTCCCAACCTATACACACTTCCTCCCCAGCCTATAGACATTACCTCCTCAGCCTATACACATTACCTCCCCAGCCTATACACACTACCTCCCCAGCCTATGCACACTACCTCAGCAGCCTATACACACTACCTTCCCAGCCTATACGCACTTCCTCCCCAGCCTATACACACTACGAAAGGAGGCGCTGACCAGGGAAGTGGAAACTATCGAACTTAAGCTAAATGACTCTTACAGGAACCAGGAGAGGCAGGAGGAGCTTAAAGCTATTAGTGAAATTGAAAGAAATTCCAAATATTTCTTTTCATATGCCAAAAACAAGGCAAATACCACATCTAGTATCGGGCCCTTACTCAGACAGGATGGGACTTACACAGACGACAACAAGGAAATGAGTGAAATATTGAAATCCCAGTACGACTCTGTGTTTAGTGAACCACTAATCGGTCTGAGGATCGACGACCCAAATGATTTCTTCATGAATGAGCCTCAAAACTCCATAAATGTATGCCAGATTTCCGACATTACCCTAACTCCGATAGATTTCGAAAAAGCCATTGACAACATGCCTATGCACTCAGCCCCGGGCCCATACTCGTGGAACTCTGTTTTCATTAAGAACTGCAAGAAACCCCTCTCGCGTGCCCTAAGCACACTATGGAGGAGGAGCTTGGACATGGGTGAAATTCCACAGTCACTTAAAACAACGGATATAGCCCCGCTCCATAAAGGTGGCAGCAAAGCATTAGCTAAGAACTATAGACCAATAGCTCTGACGTCCCACATCATAAAAATCTTTGAAAGAGTGCTAAGAAGCAGGATTGCAAATCACCTGGATTCCCAAAATCTGCACAATCCAGGGCAACATGGGTTCAGGGCAGGTCGCTCCTGCCTCTCACAACTACTGGATCACTATGACATGGCCTTGGATGCACTGGAAGAAAATCAGAATGCAGATGTAATATACACAGACTTTGCAAAAGCATTTGACAAATGCGATCATGGCGTAATAGCCCATAAAATACGTGCTAAAGGAATAACTGGGAAAGTGGGGAGATGGATCTTCAACTTCCTAACAAATCGAACACAAAGAGTAGTGGTCAACAGAGTTAAATCGGAGGCTGCCATAGTGAAGAGCTCTGTTCCACAAGGCACAGTACTCGCCCCCATCTTATTCCTTATCCTCATATCAGACATAAACAGAGATATACACCACAGCACCGTATCATCCTTTGCGGATGATACTAGGATCTGCATGAGGCTGTCATCTGCTGAGGACGCGGTTAACCTCCAAGAAGATATAAACAAAGTTTTCCAGTGGGCCACGGTAAACAATATGATGTTCAATGAGGACAAATTCCAACTACTCCGTTATGGAAAACTGGAGGAGATAATAACTAGAACAGAGTATACTACTAACTCCGGCCATACAATAGAGCGGAAAAATAATGTAAGGGACCTGGGAGTAGTAATGTCTGAGGATCTCACTTTCAAGGATCACAACAGTGCCACGATCGCACGTGCAAAGAAAATGATAGGATGGATAATGAGAACTTTCAAAACGAGAGATGCCAAGCCCATGATGATCCTTTTCAAATCACTTGTTCTCTCTAGGCTGGAATACTGCTGTACATTAACATCTCCATACAAAGCAGGTGAAATCGCAGATCTAGAGAGTGTACAGAGATCCTTTACCGCACGTATAAGTTCTGTCAAGCACCTTAACTACTGGGAACGCTTGAAAGCACTTGACTTGTACTCGTTGGAACGCAGGAGGGAGAGATATATCATAATCTACACTTGGAAAATCTTGGAAGGAATGGTCCCAAATCTGCACACAGAAATCACTCCCTACGAAAGTAAAAGACTGGGCAGGCGATGCAAAATGCCGCCAATAAAAAATAAAAAGTAGGGGCGCCATTGGTACACTAAGAGAAAACACCATAAGTGTCCGGGGCCCAAAACTGTTCAACAGCCTCCCATCAAGCATTAGGGGAATTGCCAATAAACCCCTGGCTGCCTTCAAGAGAGAGCTGGACAGATACCCAAAGTCAGTGCCGGATCAGCCGGGCTGTGGCTCGTACGTCGGACTGCGTGCGGCCAGCAGTAACAGCCTAGTTGATCAGGCCCTGATCCATCGGGAGGCCTGGTCGTGGACCGGGCCGCGGGGGCGTTGATCCCCGGAATAACCTCCAGGTAACCTCCTCCAGGTAACCAGGTACACAGATGACAGATGACAACCTATACACACTTCCTCCCCAGCCTATAGACACTACCTCCCCAGCCTATACACATTACCTCCCCAGCCTATACACACTACCTCCCCAGCCTATGCACACTACCTCAGCAGCCTATGCACACTACCTCCCCAGCCTATACACACTACCTCCCCAGCCTGCACACACTACCTCCCCAGCCTATGCACACTACCTCAGCAGCCTATACACACTACCTTCCCAGCCTATACATACTACCGCCCCAGCCTATGCACACTACCTTAGCAGCCTATACACACTACCTCCCCAGCCTATACACACACGGCGAGGCAGGACAGGCCAAGCCGCACCTTGGTTCATACACTCATTTGCATGCACACACTCCTAGTGCATAATTTTACGAGGTGGCCGCGTGTAGCAGCTCTGTATGGGCGTGGTTCCCAACACCCTTACCCCCGGCCACACCCACCACCCTCACCCCTGCCCACACCCACCACCCTCACCCCATCTAACACCCACCACCCTCACCCCATCCCACACCCACCACCCTCACTCATGCCCACACCCACAACCCTCACCCCATCCCACACCCACCACCCTCACTCCCGCCAACACCCACCACCCTCACTCCCGCCCACACCCACCACCCTCACACCCGCCCACACCCACCACCCTCACCCCATCCCACACCCACCACCCTCACTCCCGCCCACACCCACCACCCTCACTCCCGCCCACACCCACCACCCTCACCCCCTCCAACACCCAGCACCCTCACCCCTGCCCACACCCACCACCCCCACCCCTGCCCACACCCACCACCCTCACCCCTGCCCACACCCACCACCCTCACCCCTGCCCACACCCACCACCCTCACCCCTGCCCACACCCACCACCCTCACCCCATCCAACACCCAGCACCCTCACCCCTGCCCACACCCACCACCCCCACCCCTGCCCACACCCAGCACCCTCACCCCGGCCCACACCCACCACCCCCACCCCTGCCCACACCCACCACCCTCACCCCTGCCCACACCCACCACCCTCACCCCTGCCCACACCCACCACCCCCACCCCTGCCCACACCCAGCACCCTCACCCCTGCCCACACCCACCACCCTCACCCCTGCCCACACCCACCACCCTCACCCCTGCCCACACCCACCACCCTCATCCCCGACCATGGTATTGTGCCTTTTTACTTTTTCATTCTTAAATAACCTTAATTTTTAAAGGGGTCTACGAGTAAGCCAGTGGAAGGCTTCGGTCACATGACCAAACGCTCAAGATGCGGGTCATCAAATGACTAAGACCGGCGTCAGGAAACACTTGTCCTGTTTCCTGGCAAACCTCACCTAACCTGCCCCCCTTCTTTTATTCGTATGGTAGCAGTAATGGTATACAATATCGATGTATAAGACACATATGCAACACCTGGCTATCTTTATAGCCAGAGTAAGGTGTGTGAACTATAAGAGGAGGACAACAGAATTGAATCTAGCGACACTGGGGACAGCGGAGACGTGATAATATATAAAATACTCCGAATAATTGCTAGAGGTGAGAAATAGGTACTCTGAGACACAGTTAAAAGTTAGACACAGGGATGTCTAGATGTGAATATGCTAATGGTATGTAATATCGACAAGTTGATAAGTAAACTACGTGCAAGAGTTAGGTATCTATATTCCGAAATGTTGCGCCTACAGACAAAATCAGAGGCAGAAACAGCAAAGATGTAAATTGATATAATCAGTCATGTCCCTTGAAGTCGTTCTTTTGAGGTGGTCAGTCCCTCAACCTGGAGAAGAGTTCTGCTCCATAATCTGGAACAGTGTGAAGCTAAAGTAACAGAATAGAGGCTTATATACTGTCAAAGGCGAGGCGGAGAACATCTTGACGACAGAAGAGGCGGGACCCACTAGTAGAAGTAAGAATGTAATCACTGAGAGCCAGTACAGAAAATCTATTTATATAGGTATCAGGAAGTGGATTAGTTTGGAAAGAGAGGTGGTTGAGACGGGATTCATGCATAGCTTTAAGAAGAGGTATGATGAAGCTCACGGAGCAGGTAGTGACCTAGTAGCAACCAGTGAAGAGGCGGAGCCAGGAGCTATGACTCGACCCCTGCAACCACAATTAGGTGAGTATCGTCAATGACTACAACGCAGCCTCTCAATGATTACCGTCGTCAACTAGTGGGTCTGGCCTCTTCTATTGTCAAGATTTTCCGCGCCTCACCCTGACAGTATATAAGCCTCCATTCTGTTACTGCAGCTTCACACTGTTCCAGACTATGTAGCTGAAGTCTTCTCCGGGCTGAGGGACTGACCACCTCAAAATTACGTCTTCCAGGGTGATGGATTGATTATATCGTCTTTACATCTGTATTGCTTCTGCTGCCTCCTCTGTTTTTAACTGAAGAAAAGTCTACTGTGTAGGTGAATTGCTTTGGTACAAAGATACCTAACTGTTGTACGTGTGTCTTATTATGTCAGGAAGTATTTCTTCAGCCTCAGAGTGGTCTCTACATTATTACCCCCTCCATCTCCCCACTCAGTTACCACTCCCTCCCTCTCTCCCCTCCATTATCACTTCCTTACACTCTCCACTCCAGCACTACTCCCTCTTTCCCTCCAGCACGACTACTCTTCCTCCAGCATCTCCCCCTCTCTCCAACACCACTTTCTCTCCCTCCAAAACCACTTTCTCCCCCCAGTTCGACTCCCTCTCTCCCTCCAGATCCACTCCTCTCCCTCCATCACAACTACCTCCCTCCCTCCAGCACTACTCCGCCCACCGTGGTCAACTCAGCCATCAAGCGTGCTATATTCGGTGTGGTGAGGTAGGAACACGGTGCCAGGGTTGTAGGAGGGAGTCGGGGACGTGTTACATCAAGGAGACGTCTCTTAACTGCCCTCAACCATACTTTAATATCGGCTAATGTGTGTTAATGGTCGTGCCGTACCTGAGTGGTCAGCCATGGAGTGCTTGTTCATGTCCTGGCTACACGGGGTGAGGGAGGGGTGGCTTGTTTTGTGATAGGGGATGGAGCAAGGGAGGACGGGGAGATGGAAGCTGGATAGGTGGTGTGTGGTGTTTTTCGGAGGGGAAGGGGATGGGTGCAGAGGGTGAATGGAAATGGTTCTCTTAGGATGATTTGTAGAAGTTCTGTTGTGCATGTGGAGAGGGATGGGGGGGGGGGGGTAGTCCTTTGTTTATCCAGTCACAGAAGAACTAACTCCTTTACTTTCTATTCATTTTATTTCTAATACTCTTCTGTACCTTCTAGAATATTACTGTATGTTTCACGAAGTAAATGTTCCAGTGCCTCTTACCCGAGAATAGATTGCATTAACGCGTATGTATTTTAAACCATAATTTTGTGAGTCTAGTAGCCGCTGCTGCAGAGTCTGTTGCAGTAGTTGCTGCTGGTGCTGCTGGTGCTGCTGGTGCTGCTGGTGTTGCTGGTGCTGCCGATATTCTATCGATATGGTTTAGGTTAAAGAGTATTCTTATGATATTTAAATGTTTGTGATCGTTTCTTCCTAGTTTCTCCATCGTCCTTCTTCAAGACGTCGTTTTTGCTCTAATTAAACTCTAGTTGCTAGTTATCCAAAATTTTTAAAGTCTGTAGCAGAGAATAACTTTATTAACAGCAATTGTTACTTAAGCACCAATTGCATCGAAGTACCATTTGCTCCACCTAGTGTTTATATACTTTTCCAGTTGCACTCTTGAAGTCTCTTCTGCCTTTTTTCAGTAACTTCAGTTTGTCTCCTTCCTTTGTTATCGCCAGTAAACAAAGATATAACGATATAATGAGGTTTATTATCGACAGGTTTGAAATGACTACAAAGCACTGACGTGGTTGGTGTTAAAGGGGCATTTTCCATTACTAGCTCCGCCTTTCCATTACCTACTATTGGTCATACACTACTACTGGCCTCAATTGACTTATCATTCCTAATGCTAAAACTGTGTAAGCCATTTGCTTCCATCACTTTCTCACCCAGATAATTAAACTTCTCAAATCTTATAACACTTAAGTACTTGTTTAAGGTTCTTTGATATATATGCACATTTAACTGTCGTCTCTGCCGCTCTGTCCATGGTGACCTTATTTTAACCTTTGATACGCAAATAACCCGCATATAGAAGAGAGGAGCTTACGACGACGTTTCGGTCCGACTTCTCTTCTATGTGCGGGTTATTTGTGTATCGTTCCAGTCACGGTATTGTGCCTTTTTTTTTTTTTAGTTATTTAACCTTTGTCCTGTGGAGACCGATAGTAAGCCTTTGCGCATCACAGCCCTATCTCTTTTGGTTATCTCTGGATAGTTGTAAGGTCAGTTTTGTTCCTTGGTCATTCTTCTCAGCTCCTGTACTAGCTTCAGGACTTTCTCTGGTAACTGGCGAGGTTTGCACAAGTACTGGCTCCTTTCATTTCCTGATAGGTGTGACATACGTCCCTAAAATAGGGTTAAAGGAAACCATATATGTATACAGTGAGAGAGATGCATCTGTGTACATTCTGAGAGCCCTTCACCTCTCGGTTTATAAACACTAAGAGATAAATACTTGTTGGGGTATCTACCCCTGAGACAAGCACGAAACTATCGGTAGACCTGGGAGAAAATACTTCAGGAACATCTGTCAAATAATTTTGTAAACTCCAGTTAGACAGTATGCATTTAGAGCATTATTAAGGAAAAGGACATTTGCATACAGTTCAGAAAATATAGGAAACGTTTTGCCATGAGTGGCTTTATCAGCTCTAGGACTGACGAAGCCACTGGGGGGCGAAACGTTTCCTTTCAAAGTAAATGCTCTGAACGGTTGGCAAATGTCATTTTCCGCAGCTTGCTGGTATCACCGTACCATTTACAAGAAGACTTTTAAGACTCCGGTCAACAGAAACAATTAGAACAATAATTAGAAGCAGGTCAGTACAATACAAACGAAAAATCCCAAAGTAACAACAGAACTGTACAAGAACGACCGTGTAATATTTTCAGTCCCTAAGCGGAATTATGAGAGAACAGCCGCATAACATGTTCAAAACACAGGTGAACATTCATAGCACGGCAGTATAACATGCGCCAATCGCCGGGGAACCACAAAGCTGCGATTACCCCAAAACGATAATAGAAGTAACGAAATAGTGAGTTAGAAGCGGCCACAGTAGACAGCTAGGTAGAACACACATGATTGTTAGGAGTAATTGTATGCAATTTTCTAGAATTGTATATGGAGGTGAAGGTGGTGTAGGTAGTGATGGTGTAGATGGTGATGGTGTAGATGGTGGTGGTGTAGATGGTGGTGGTGTAGATGGTGGTGGTGTAGATGGTGGTGTAGATGGTGGTGGTGTAGATGGTGGTGGTGCAGATGGTGGTGTAGATGGTGGTGGTGTAGATGGTGGTGTAGATGGTGGTGGTGTAGATGGTGGTGGTGTAGATGGTGGTGGTGTAGATGGTGGTGGTGCAGATGGTGGTGGTGTAGATGGTGGTGGTGTAGATAGTGGTGGTGTAGATGGTGGTGGTGTAGATGGTGGTGGTGTAGATGGTGGTGGTGTAGATGGTGGTGGTGTAGATGGTGGTGGTGTAGATGGTGGTGGTGTAGATGGTGGTGGTGTAGATAGTGGTGGTGTAGATGGTGGTGGTGTAGATGGTGGTGGTGTAGATGGTGGTGGTGTAGATGGTGTTTGTCCGTCAGGAAACAGGACAAGCGTCTCCGGGCGCAGGTTTTAGTCACATAATCCGCTGACCGACCAGATCTAACTTCACCTGATATAAAAGGAAACTGTTTGATAGTGTTACGGTGGCAACTGCAACAGATACGTTAGCTATGGCGACAGTTACGGTGGCTATAGTACGAATTTTTGCCGGGTATGGCAAGAGATAAGGAGATATTTGTATATTTTTAAGCTGTTTTTCTAAGAAAACAGTTGCATGAAATGGCACTTGATCGTGAAACGGTGGTTGTTGCAACAGATATTTGCCTGTTGAAAACCTTATCCTCTTGCTGTTGCTTCAGAAGCAGCAACAGCAGGAGGAACTGCCGTGGAAACATAAGCAACAGTTGTAGCAGCAGCAGCTGCAGCAATAGATGCAGGAGCAGGTGCATAGGTTAGAAAATCAGCAGCTTCAGGGGCAGCTGCAGGAGCAACAGCAACTGCATTAGCTTAGCATCTGTATGGGCAGCAGTAGGGGCAGGGGCAACTACAGGAACAGCAGCAGAGGCTTGAGGAACAATAACAGCAAGAGCGGGGCAACAGCAGAGGCAGAAGCAGAGGCAGAATCCGAATTAACAGCAAAGACAGGAGCAATAGCAGCAGGAGCAATAGCAGAAGCAGAAACAGCAACGGGGATAGGAGCAATAACAGGAGCAAAAACACAACAGGGTTAGAAACAACAGCAATAATATGAAGAACAATCGTTCAGGCGTAATAATAGGAGCTGAGTTGCCTCTGTCCTCTCCTTTGTTTTGATAATCTACAATCCAGGACAATCACACGGATTTAAGATTCCCCGCGTTCGTGACCCGTAACAACCACACACAACAACTCCGTTTTCTATTAGGGCTAAACACTGCCTCCCCCAAAACTACAGAATCATGGAGGGATAAATTTCCTCGTATAAAGAACATTCCTGGTGGTTATCGTCCTCCAGCGTAGCCATTATGACTGCTTCTGGGGTCCTGTCAGTTTACCCAAGCTGTTCTTCCTGCCCTTCCCCACACATTTGTTGCCATCTTCACCAGCTCATCATATTACTCAGTCGTTTAATCACTTAATAGGGCCGTGAACCTGTTTTATCTGTCATCATGCAATTAGTTTGTGTGTGTGTCCGTGTTGTCGCCGATGGATCGGAGAAGTCGTCGGATGTGAATATCGGCATCAACACTTCCTTAGTCACTGTTTGTTTTTCTTTATCTGCTGTTGAATTATTTATTTACCTGGTAAAATTTTCCCTTGAGTATTCACAAAAACGGCTCTTACGTCCCATGATAAGTGCCTCCATTGCTCACACATTGGAAATTCCTAGTCACCCTTATGCAACCTGCAGGTGGAGGCTGTGCTTATCCAAAGACGTTACCTGAAGTTGTTACCTGAAGATGCTACATGAAGATTCCCGTGGCTGGTTCCCAGGCCAGGCCTCCTGGCGGAGATTACCTTGATGGCCCATTATCCTCGTTACAGTATCTTTATAATCCACACTTTTATTAACTGAAATGTTGACATTAACTCTCGTGTATTTTTGAATAATTCTGTGTTGTTCATTTGCGTGAGTGATGTGTCGGAGATGCATCATTACACCACAAGTAATGTGTCGGAGATGTCACAACACTGCTGTTAATGTGTAGGTGTGTGTCTGCACCCTGGCTGTGTTGTACCATTATGCAGCCGGTAATGTGTTGCAACACGGAAAGTGATGTCAGTGTGTCGCTACACCGCATCATCGGTGGAGGAGAAATAAATAGTCTTCTTACGATTCTGATTGGTGAACCTGGAGGCCAACGATCCTACTGAGAGTAGGTACTGGGGAAAAAACTTAATTAAGGAAAAAAGATCTGAAAAAAGACAACAGGAAGCGCTTCTTTACACTTAATGGCAGACTACTGTAGATGTAATCCACGAGGGGACAATACAAGTAAAATCTGACTAGAAATTCGTGCAACTATAAATCAATAACACTTTTCATATCGCAAAACGCAACGAAATGAGCTGCTTCTTGCATCCACACACAAGTGTCTCAGCCTTAAGCCCACTTGCTATGCAGCCACAACCTCTTGATATAAATTACGAAGTTTCTCTGTTTCCCAGCAACTACAGAAAACAATTAACCTACGACCTCCCAGGCTATACTTTCATCCGGTAGACTCTGCCATCCATGAGAAAACTAGCTACCAAAAACTGTCCTCAGTCGTTAATCAGATGACAGTTT
Source organism: Cherax quadricarinatus (assembly GCF_038502225.1). Lineage (NCBI taxonomy): Eukaryota > Metazoa > Arthropoda > Malacostraca > Decapoda > Parastacidae > Cherax > Cherax quadricarinatus. The sequence continues at coordinate 13,141,051 of NC_091365.1, read as the reverse complement.
CCTACATTGCTCTTGTCTATATAATATGGCAGTATAACTCATCTCGTAAACCCACAGTATTTGCTATGAAAAGACACGTGAGCAAACACTAGGGCATATTTAATAGAAAATATGTCGGTCCCGGGACCTTAATCAAGGTCCCAGGACCTGAACTTTTTCTGTGTTCTAAAGTTTGCTTAAGTGTTTTTTTAAACCAACTGGCGGTATCAGTTACCAGGGTTTATACCAGCACTTGCTATCCCTCGAAACCAATGTAGTGTTGCCTTCTACTCTCACCGTCTCACCACCCATAAAAATATTCCATACCAAGAGTACAGACTCAAATCACCAAGACTCAGCTTGATACCCTTAATGTCTACTTCTTTTCCTCCTCCTCCTCACCACCACCACCACCTTTTCGCACGATGACAAACTTATGCGATGTCCACCTTCAGGAGCGTAAAGGTACTAAGAACATAGACGGGATTCACAAACCTCTGCAACCACGTAAGCAAAATAAAGAAATTCCAGATCTCTTATCAGTTGCAGACACCAAAGTAACTGGAATGATAAAGGGTGCTATCTTCCCGGATAATATTTTATAAGAAGACTGGAGACAGATTTCAAGCAATCAGGGAAGTAGCAGCATCACTTCTAACACAAGAAATTCAGACAGTCGAAAGTAACCAACAGCTGGAGCAGTTAAAGCTTGCCAAAGAAAAACTAAAAAAAAAATTACCATTTCTAATAGGCAGCTACTTACATACACGAGAGGTTAAGCCTCTACAGTCATATACAGGTGAGTATACACATTAATTTTCACGAATAGACAGATACCCAAAAATAGTAATTCACGATATGAAGAACTGTCACACTTGTGATCACAGACCAAACTATTAAGAATAAGTAACATTATAGTTTAAAGAGCACAAACAACTCTTAGTGAGAAAAGCCAGAGAAAAGGAACGTGGACTTGAGCATTCGTAAATAATGACAGGACGAGTAAATACCAAACCCTTTCTGTGGAATCCTCTGATTGCACAGTTGGGACAGTTTCCATACGAGGCTTTAAAACAGGTGTAGCAGCTCTTTATGACTTTATTCGTTTGTAAAGTAAACAAGGTAACTATAATACAAATCGAAAATAATATCCGATTTTGTAAATAGAACTGAAGTATAACTCCCAATCCTAGAAAATTTCAATGACGGTGAGAGAGACTGGGAAAAATTTGGACATTGGTGGAGGCTCAAATATAAATTACAGTTTATGGACAGATTGGCAACACATTCTCTCACCATGAGAGATAAACGTTCAAATTTGAATGTTTTCTACATTTCCTCGTCGACCATCTCGGTGCAGGAAATTGTTAAAACTCGTCGAGAGAAACGTCAAAACTGACGTTTTAAAATGAGCACTGGATAACATTGATGAACTTCGCGAGACAGCGAAGGACGTTTGAAATGGTCAGGTTCATAAAATAGTTAAGATGGATCCTGTAAGCGCCACAAAGAAAAGCGAAGCCTGTGGAGTACCTTGATGTCCAGAGGTTAGTGATCCAAGGAACTGGGGCTTACCTTCTTGGACCAAATCGGAGAACTGGGACTCGTAATTGGACCCAGAGGCGTTAAAGATCAATGACTCTTCGCAGAATTAGCAATCACTCGTGACTTGATAATGGTCCAGTTTGGACCGAAACGTCGTGTAAAGTTTCCTTTTGAAATTATAGATTAGTAATGAAGAACTACAAACAACAAGCTTGAAGTGAGAGAGGTTTGTTGTTGTGGTTGTGAAGGTAGCTCTAAGCCCGTAAGGGCCACACAACGCTAAGACGAATAGGAAGGATAGAGGGTTCTCAAGTTCGATCTGAGAAAGAGGAAGATAACTAATTCCTTGGATAGAGAGCCCTTCACAGAACCATCCTTCTCCAGTTCTTGAAGGGAAGGCAGAGACAAGTCTGACGGAACTGGACACGAAAAACCAGACATATTTCGTTTTGATATTGAAATCTGGGATAACAGAGCCAAGCATACTATTTATCGTGAACTTCAGTAAAACAATGAAGACAGGAAGTCTGCCAGACAATTGCAAGATAGCTAATGCAATTCGACCAAGATTAGCGCTAGACAGGAGATATTAAACTATGACCAGTATCGCTGACATGCATCAAATACCAGTTATTGGGGAAAAAACAGCAACAGCGGCGAGTAGCACCTTGATAACACGGACTCTTTTCACAATTGATAAATACAGGTTCATGAACGGAAAATCATGACTCACAAACCTTTTACACCGCTAAAGTTACAGGCTAAGAGTTGTTACCCTACCTCGGGGTGAAGCGTGGTACGAACTGCGGATTTATTTTAGTTGAATCGATCACCATATTTATCACGAAACACTCTACTTCTCCCTATTTTATTCCTCGGTACTTAAGCCCCTCTGTTTAGGGATTTCTACATTAATGTTAATTCAGAAGCCAATCTGGTGGATAAATCGTGTCTCGCCCCTAGTACATTCCGGAAGCAATCACGAGCACCTTGCGCACCGTTTACCACCTGAGATGGAAACTGACTTGTCATTGTTAAAGAAAAGAAAAATAATGTTACTTGTTGTGTGCCCTGAGTATGTATGTATGCATTCAACGCACACGAGACAAACCACAGGACAGGAAACATATTTGTCAGCCGTAAGTGCAGTGATCAGAGCCATCTAGTAGTGGTATACATCCCTAGATCGTCTGGTGACGACCCCCCCCCCTCCCCCCCACACTGTGTCATTCAGAACTGTCAGGAACTGGGAAGAAGGAAGGTTTAAGAGGGATTCATTTATTTTGTGTACGTAACTATTCCAATTATTCCATCTAGACGTACATTATTTCTGAGCAATATCATCCCGTAAATAAAAATTGTGACCATTACTGGCCATTTCTTACAGTACAACACGGTTGTGCAGGCTTGCAACAGAAGCACCCGAGTTTGTGAAGTTCCTCGGCTGTTATCCTCTTCCTATAAGCAACCCCAACAGCACTCCAACAATGTTGAATCAATTAATTAGGCAGAGTATGCAAAGTCAGAGAGATGTTACTATCCTGGCAAGTCTTCCCAGCGGCGTTACCACTTCCACAGCCGCGACTCGGGAACTTAAGTATCAGTAAGATAGTGTTTACAATAAAAACAATCGCCCATTCACTAGCTTCAACACTTCTCTTGCAGGAAAGAAGTTACTCAGGCAATATCTAAATATCTGAACATCACAGAAAACTTAACTATCACCAGACCACCAAGGGGATGCAAGTCAGCAGTCAGTGGCTACGGTTCTTTGTTTATAGTTGGGAAAGACAACTACAGGACTGGTGGTTGATCTTGAGAATACTGAATACATGTATAACACACTTGCTCAATTAAAACGCACACACACACATACACATCTTATTGGTTAAATAACTGTTGCTGATGTAATAGTGACGTCTTTAACTCATCACCTTGGTTACAATGTATTAATATCTTCAGATAAACTCTGAAGATTTCCTCAATTAATATACACACATTTTCCAACATAGATATCTTTTATTCTGCTACAATTCTGGCGTCATGTTCTATACACACAATCACACTACTTCAGCGTGAGAGTAGTTAAGTGGAACGACCTGGATCAGGAATTAGTGAAAGCAGAGATCACGCACAGCTTTATGAGTAGGAAAAATAGATTCCAAAAGGCCATGAATAATCTGTATACTAGTTCATGATTAGTTGAGTCTTGGGTTCAAGAACCGTGAGCCAACTCCCGCAGTTACAAATGGCCCATCAGGTAATCCGTCTCAAGTCAGCAGACTCGAGACGCAAACAAATTGCAAAAATGGCATCATATAATTTTCCTCACGAGTGACAAAAACTTCATCAGTTGAATTGCGCGTCGACCCAGCCGGAGAAGACAAAAACTGTGACGGTCGGGGGCAGAGGAGTTAGCAAATACTCCGAAGGCAGCTTAATGGTAGACCTTTCCTGTCATTAGAATAATTCCAGAATGCCCTCTTGCTTCGTCATTATAATGCCACAAGGCCCTCCTCCGGTATAATAATGCCGGAATGCTTTCCTACACTGTCATTATATTACTGCCTGAATGCTCTCTTACTCTGTAATTATATTGATGACAAAATGCCCTAATGATATTATAATAATTTAAAAATTCTATAATGCTCTATTTTAATAACAAAAAGTGCCCTTTTGCTCAAGCATTATTATAATTCGACAACGCCTTTTTACGATTTCATTATATTAACGCAAGAATGACCTCTTGTTCGGTCTTAATAGTAACACAAGAATATCCTTTCGCTCCTTCATTATGATAAAAATGCCTGCCTGTTCCCTCATTTATAATCATGCTCCGTCGACTGTTTTGGATGTACATAGTTTAGCATTCATAACAGACTAACCGAAGCCTGGCCACCTTAACGGGGGTGTGGTTAGTGTCCAGTGCCAGTGGCCTCCTCTCTGGAAGGAGTGCCACCCTCCCCACAGGGTGATTACCTAAGAACCCAGCATCTCTCAGCATAAATGGAGGTGATGTTTATCCTTTCGTTTAAATTTGCTGGCACTTATGGCCAGTGCCAATGAACGAATTATAGATATGAATTGCTTTGCGATTATAATGTATATACTGTGAACGTGAACTGGTAAGAACAGTAGCAAGTTGATAAAGGTATGTAAATTTGATAACGTTAAGAACGATGCATGTTTAAAATGGTTTAGTTATAAAGCATTTTAAACATATTTCTATGTTTAAAGTGGTTTATAAGTATGATTAAAGTGCTTTATAAATATATTTAAAGTGTTTTATAAATAAAACCTTCAAAGAGGACTGTCGTGATCGAAGAAATTAGTGCTCCGCTCATCTTCCTTGGATTAAACCTGATTGCTGCCCATCTCCAGTGTGTTGTATCATCCCCTGTGATCTTAGCGCTTCCCAACAAATAAAATAATAATACAACGTATGGGTGAGTTAGGAAATGAAGTTAAAAATGGTAATTGAGGAAAGAGAGATGATTTTCTGGTTCCAGGGAGAATGGTTTTTCATGGTGGTAATGTTTTTTTTTTTATCCCTCGACCATTTCAGCAATTACCTGCTGGATTTGGTGGGGGTGTCTCGACCTGTCATAAGAACGTTCAGCCTGGCATCTGCCTGAGCTGCCTACCTGTCCTTCTCTTGGCTGCCTTCCTGGCTCTACCTTCGCAATTTCTCTCTCTCTCTCTCTCTCTCTCTCTCTCTCTCTCTCTCTCTCTCTTAGCCAGAAACATACATGTCAGCATTCATACAGACTGGTCACTATTCAGAATAGACGTGTTACCATACAGTATAAACTGGGTACCATTCAGTATATACTTTTACCCCAGACTTAAGATAAACGCTATTATTTTAAATTATAATCAGCCAATTCAAAAATCTAAACAAATATGGTTGACGTAAATGTTAACATGACTTATCAAAAAACTAATTTTTCAAGAGTTGTAGATGACAGGACTGAACTGCCAAGTAGCGTTATAGAAATTAATTTTCGGTTAACTTTAAGAATAGATTAGATAAATATAGGAGTGGAAACTGTTGGGTTTGAGAAGGACCTGCCTAGTAATGGTCATTAAGCTTAATGTTCTAATGTTAATGTGGAAATATTCATTGACCATCTAAATGCTTGGATTGCATAAGTCTTTAAGCCCCAACACAAGGCTGTGCAATCCTATTGGTGCGATAAATAGTTTAGAAAACCCAAAAGTTGAAGAATGAGACACTTGTGCAACATTTGGGGATCTTTATTTAGGATAAAGATTCCCAGATGTTGCACATTTGTCTCCTTCAACCCCATTGGTTCCTAGGGTATGTTGGGCTCCCGGGAAATAAACTGAAGGATGCCAGGAAAGGTTGTTTCAAGCTTGCTTAATACACATCTGCCTTAGCGACTTCATGGGTCACATACACAAATATGACCTCGGAAAGTGGCAGGTCTAGTGGGTCTTACAGAAGAGCAGCAACTTAGATTTTTGGGATGTGGGTACATGGCCCTTCTCTCCAACAAGTTTCCGTAACTTTGAAGGAATTCCCTGTCGACTGGGGATCGGGAGTAGACACCCCGCTCATAGACACCTACTTGCAAGCGTTTATACCACTTTCTCTTTGAGCTGAGGCACGCAGCTGACGGTAGAGCATATTGTAAATGCTCACGGCTTTGGGCTTTTCTCTTGAGTTGTGTTTTTTATAATTATCTGGGTACTTATAGGGACCTCGGGAATCTTTCAAAGAAATCTTTTTGGCATTTTCAATTTAATAGATTATTTTGACATTTCCAATTTAAGTTATTTTAGCATCTCCAGTTTAATAGGTTATTTTGACATTTCCAATTTGTAGATTACATTAACTTAGTATGATAGATTTTATTTATGTTGTGTGTGTTTTTGTTATGCTATTTTTGTTATTTAATTTTACCTTGGTTGTTCGTATGTATATTTTGAATTTTCTTCTTGTCCAGAGTACTGAGCAATTTGCCAGATCGAAGTGGTCTTGAAATCTCAAAACTTCCTTCCTGGACTGAGTAAGTCGATGAGCTTCAATTATTCCTAACATTCACCTTGGCAGCTGCTGTCAGCAACCCGAGTTATCACATTTAAGAAAAAAAAAGTACCTTTCAGAATTTTACATTTTTTGCCAGTGTCTTGTATAAATTTGGAATCCTTATATAGAAATGAGCGACTGCTACACCTCATCTGACTCCAATATTAGTTATGTAAAGGGACACATGTGCAGCTAGTGTGACATTTTTATTATGGCAACGTTTCGCTCTCCAGAAGCTTTGTCAAGCCCTAATATTGTCGGTAATTCTACCAACATTATTACAGTATGAATCTATCTTCCTGCATTGATACAGATTCATCAAGACTAAGATACTGGACACTGGTTTCCAGGCTGAAGGACTAATTACCTCATCTTCTACTGTCTCCAGTTTCAACACTTTCTGATTACCCTTCTAATGAATTTATATAAAAATTCTCGGGTGTTGTATATGTCATAATTCCTCATTTTATTCGTATTGTGTATTAATATTGCAATGGTTAAAGCTGTAAGTTTCTTAGCTGCCTTACCTGTATGATACTGCAAGAGTTAAAGATCACCCATTATGTTTCTCAAAATCATTCTAATATCATATCCACCAAATGCGTCATACTGTCTTTAGATGTGTTTTCTCAGCTGCTACTGCAAGCTGTCATCTGCCTCGAGTAAATTAAGCTAAAAGATAATGACTGATACATTTTATGTTCAAATTTCTACTTTTGTTTAAAGACAGAAATGACTGCATTTTCAACATTAGGCTAGAGGAACACTGTAGTAAGTTTACTGCCTTATCCTTCTAACACTAGTAAGCTTACCGGCTTATCCTTCTAACGCTGTAGTAAGCTTACTGGCATATCCTTCTAACGCTGTAGTAAGCTTACTGGCATATCCTTCTAACACTGTAGTAAGCTTACTAGCTTATCTTTCTAACACTGTAGTAAGCATACTAGCTTATCCTTCTAACACTGTAGTAAGCTTATTAGCTTATCCTTCTAACACTAGTAAGCTTACTAGCTTATCATTCTAACACTGTAGTAAGCTTACTGGCTTATCCTTCTAACACTCACCTCATCTACACTTGAGAGACATTCAAGGATGATTTTTAACATGTTAATGTAGACATTCTATAAACAGTGACCAAATGTGCTCACGTGTGATGCTAGTATCAGATGCCTAACGGATTACTCCATTAAGAATTACCTTAGTAGACGCTGAAGGTAATCCCGGCCAGTAGATCGTAGTGTCAAGCTCGGTAAAAGGCATCAACATTGACCAGTGTAATTATATAACTGAACCTTAAGACAGCCTCCCAGCAACTGAATGTACTTTGATCAGTAGGCCTATTTCATTGCTCTATATTCGTTATTTCAACTTTCCTGAGGGCGTTCCTTCCTTCCCTTCCCTTTCATCATATTCAGAATCATTTCAAAACTCTAAGTGACAATGAGAAAAACAAAGAATTTGATTCATCAAGTGACTGATGACGCAGAGGGTCAAGGGATCAACTCCATGATGATCATTCCTAAAATTATCTCCTTAACACAGTAGCAAATAATGGTAAAAATGGGTTCGTGCCTCACCCTTTGTGTGATTTGATTCTAAAAATTTTCTTCTGGTCTGAAATTATAGTCTTAAATACAATGACGTTCGTTAATAGTTCATGGTTACCTTCCTTGTTTTTTTTTCCTATTTCTTGACCGTCTCCTATAAAACACTTCATTTATCGTGTTCTCTTTCTCACGCTAACTCTAATACTCCCTCTCACACTCATTCTCGCTTCTTTCTCATCCTCTCTCCTTCCCTCCCTCTCTCATTTTATTTAACGTGCACAGAAGAGTTCTACAAGATTAATAATGAGAGTCCTTAAGTAAATTTTACAAGCTCTGAGATGTTATCTGACCTCGAATTATTTCACAACCTGTCAGTAGCAATTACTCTCTCAAGTGATTTTATGGGTGTATGTTCCATTAAGCCATTAAGCCACAATCATATTGCGTTGAGGGGAACAGTTGAAGCATTGAGCGAGTCAAAGCTCTGACCTGATTTCTCGAATATCTTATTTTCAGTGGGAATATGTCAGTGGGAAATAAGCTAGATACTTTTCGTTCGCTGCGCAGTCTGAGAAAGATATCGTATTACCATGAGTCTTTTCCTACCTCAATATACACAAAAGGAACAGTAAAGAATACATCGTAATTTTCTTATGAGGCTAACTGTCAGCAGTGAAGATTTGAAGCCAGTCAGAAGAGGCATTTACAAATCGAATGGAAATTAATTTCCCGGTTTCTTGAATCAAATGAGAAATTGGCTCCTGCAGAGACCAAAATTGATTCGAACCTTCCATTAAGATAGGCTAGCTTTTAAAGTTTAAAGCCGATCAGATAAAGAGCAGACCAGTAACCCAAAATACACCAGTACATTAAGATAGAAGCCACTCAGAAAGTGAATTTTCAAGATATCGGCATTGATCAATTTTCGTAACTCTTCAAAAAAATAGCAACTTGGCACATTGCACAGACCAAAATGAATTCAAACGTGTTTCTAAGTAAGATATTAACTATATTTAATAAACTATAAAACCAAAAATTGGGAAAGGCAATTCAAAATCCTGAATAGTTTAAATATGAGTGACTGGAGGTCACCTGCACAGGAACCTTTCCCAACTTTAGGGTACACCAGCCTTGAAAATTTGAAGCCTATCGGATGACGTGTTCTTAAATTACAAACGACTCTTGATTTAAGGAATCCGACATGACCTCTCTTTTTTTAGATGGCGCCTGAATGCTTCCTATTGTCCCCCAGGCAATGTATAACCCCTACAGGTTTATTGCTCCATATAACTGAAATATTAGCAAGGGTAATCAGATTATAAATTTAAACCTTTTATGAAAAAGCTGAAGAAAAAAGTTCAGACAACTGCTCGAAGGTGCCACTTCGTGGATATCTAATTACTTATAATATCGTGATGACGTCGAGAAACGTACAGTTAGAGAGAGGCTGCCGATGTGTAACCTTGTGACATAACTGTTATCTTCTGGCTGTTAATGAAGCTGGGACAAGTGAGCATTCTTGAGAACATTTGCATTCAACATGATAAAGTGTATATCAGTGGTATATAATACTGATTCGATGATGAATTAGACACATGTGCAACATCTGGGTACCTTTATAAGGCCAGGAAGGATCTGCTGAAGCGACAGGTTAAGCAAGAATGATTGGGGATGTGTTGGATATCCAGGTCCACCCAGTCCATAATTTGGAGATTGAGTTGAAAATGTAACCTAACATTTGCCTCGAATAGAGCTTTGAGGCCATTGATACACCTTAATCCTCTAAGTTTCCTTGATATTCCTCCAGAATATCCACTTCACTGTGCTGTCTAATGATCATATTAGTCCTGGTAGTTGCCTCACGTTCTCTAGTGACCTCGAGTCCCAGTAGGCCGTAGGGTCATCATGCTGTGCAGTAATTATCATCACACCAGTCACAGTAGTTACAACTTGTTGTCTTGTAATTATCATCACACCAGACCCTGTACATAGTTACATGTCTAGTAGTCATCATCACATCAGTCTGAGTAGTTACATCATGCTATCTGGCGACCATCATCGTCTGTGTTTTCTCAGCAGAAAAAGTAAGCAACCTCCAGGCAGACAGCGGCAAGTTGATGATTGATGAGCCTCACAGCCGTGGTTACCTCCTCTCCTGTAATAGTAAAGGTTAGAGCGAAGTCTTCTGTGCCGGCATGGATATTAGGGATAAGGTTTAGTAGGTCGTTACAATTGACTTTTCATAAGAGACCAAACACACTCCCTATGTGGGTGTCAGACTTGTACTGTTTTTATCTTAACTTCCCATGGCGTCTGAGTTTGAAGACAGTTACTAAGGAGTATGTTTTATGTAGCGTTAAACCAGCGTGGGTCATTCGGTGCGAGAAGTGGTAGAGGCTCTATCCTCCGTCTACTAATGATTAATAGGATGTTGCTGATCGATAGGAAGTTGTAAAGATTTAAAGATTCCTAGTACATGTTGCTTTCCTAGGTGAGTTTGGTACCATTCACTGTTCAAGGTGCCAGCAATGTCCACTTCAACCACGCAAGTTCTGGCGAATTCCTGCAGGTACTGATGCCACCTAGTGGAAAGTTCAGCAGCAGATCTCTTGCAGCTCGACTTTTTCTTAAACCAAACTGTCGATCATAATGTAACACAAGTCAATAAAAGACATTATTTGATATTGTCTTAGGAACGTTTTCTGCCTCAAACGCGAAGATTTGTTTAAGTAATTAAGAACTACCGCAGCAAAAGGGAGTTCTTAAGCACCGGAATAATAGATTTTTCTAAATTGTATGTTGGTATAACAGTGGTTAAAAATTCCCAGATTCCTCTTGGAATTAGTTCAGACCAAACGATCTCCTTGAGCAAGGAGAGGATGCAACACTATTACTGGCTTAGCGCTTCTCAATAAACAATATCTAATGAAGAGTGTACTGTCCTGGCTTTTCCGAACATGAGATAGCATATAGTGCCGCGAGGCTTAGTAAGTTAATTTAGGTACAGGTACACACAAGTATAATTACCATACATAATAATATGGAAAAAATGACAAAACGTGTCATTGCAAATATGTAAAAATAACAGTGAAAATAAGAAATAAAACCTGAGCGCTCTCATGTGTTTACAGATCTTCAGAGGAATGATGTGTGTGTAAGCACATGAAAGTGCTCAGGCTTTATTTCCTTTTTTCAGTGTGGTATTTTTACACATGGCAACATATGTGTAAATTACCTAGAATAGCCCAAAAAAGTCACTTATTTCCACTGGGGTCCCTAGTAACTGCCTCTTCATATTTCTCACCCAGTATCCCCCTAATGAGAAATCTTAAAGTTAATTTAATTCATGTGTATCCCTTATAATATATATACCAATGCAATTTCATCTTTTTTCACTGCTGGCTGTACTGTCGCTCTGGTGGCCTGGTGGTTAACACTCTCGCTTCACACGGTGAGGGCCTGGGTTCGATTCCCAGCCAGAGTAGAAACATTGGACGTGTTTCTTTCCACCTGTTGTCTATGTTCCCCATCAGTAAAATGGGCACCTGGGTGTTAGTCGACTGGTGTGGGTCGCATCCTGGGACACTGACCTAAGGAGGCCTGGTCACAGACCGGGCCGCGGGGGCGTTGACCCCCGGAACTCTCTCCAGGTAAACTCCAGGTAAGAAGAGCAATCTGCTGTCCTGTCCTAATCTCATCTATGTAGAAGTTAATTATACATGATAGTTACCACTGTTAGTAAACCAGATGTGTTTCGCTGGTTTTGGGATTCTTGAACATGATATCCTTGTATCCCATAAGCCCAGCCCTCTCTTCCTCACTGCACGTAAAAAGGAACAGTACACAGCGTGGCATAGGTTTCTAATCTTCTAAATATCAGTGATGAAGATTTGAAGCCAATCGGATTAGGCATTCTCAAGATGCAAACGCAAGGCAGGAATAGTGTGGTACAGCCTTCGTGTCTGCCTCTTGCTTAGCGTGGTGCTCCCTGCGTGTCTGCCTCTTGCTTTATCGTGCTGTCTGCGTGTCTGCCTCTCGCTTAGTACCGTGCTGTCTGCGTGTCTGCCTCTCGCTTAGTACCGTGCTGTCTGCGTGTCTGCCTCTTGCTTAGTATCGTGCTGTCTGCATGTCTGCCTCTCGCTTAGTATCGTGTGGGGGCAGCAAAAAGAGGTTAGTGTTGGGCTGGTGCAGGAATGAGTGCCCAGTGAGCATGTCCAATTGGTAATGATGGCGGCCAGCGGTGGCCCGAGCCACGCCAACTTATACCTGAGGCTCCTGGGCCGTCACCTGCTGTTACTCCTGCTGCTTCTACTGCTGCTACTGCCAATGCTGCTGCTACTGTTGCTGTTGCTACAACTCTTGCATTTGCTGATGCTGTTTCTACCACAGCTGCTATTGTAGTCTTCAGCGACTGCTTCAGCTGCTCCTGATGCATCTTGTTTCTGAGCTCTTCACATATCTATGCTTGATGCTAACTTCGCAGCTAGCAAACTGGTCGGAGCATGTGGAGGTTAAATCCTGAGTCTCGTGCTGCTGTCGGTGCTTCTGCCGACGCGAGTTGCTACAGTTTCAGTCGGAGTTCCTCACGTGGGTGCTACTGTGCATGTTGTTACCGATGATTACGGATATTACCACCCTCAACCCACTATTCTTCGAGTTTTTTACCTATAAAACCTTGAGCAGCCATTAACAATGATGATCTTGACGTTGCCGTTCCCACGGAAAGAAAATATGTTGCTCTTCTTTCTGATTTTAAAGTTAGTAAAAGATTTTTGTTGCTGCTATCGTTGTTTTTGTCCCTCTATCTTTGATGCTGTTTTTTAATTCTGGTATTGGTGTTTTTTTGATTCTCTAATATTGCTTGTATAGATGTTTTTACGGTTCTAATACATTTAATTCCAACATTTTTGATGCTACATTGTCTATGGTACAGCTGTTGTCCACGATCTGTGGTACAGGATTAACAGTTCACCTTCTGGCATATATTTATTGTGGTAACTAAATAACGATCTTATACGCGTTTATAGATTTACATTAAGAATATCCAATTTATGTATCCCCAAAAGGGGATACATAAAGTACAGAGACTGACATAGTGGGATTCTCAACACTCACTGTATCCAGAAGGCTGGTCAGCAGACGTTCAGCCTATATGCCGTTCCAGATTGGGTCATGGATGTCAGAAACACTACTCGGCATTCTTCTGCCCTGCCGCACTTTCTAAATCCTGGCCATCACCCAGGGGATACGTCTCTACTCAGGTGCTTTCCGCATTTTTCCTGTCGAGACCCTCATTGTTGAGTTTGGTGAACTTCTCTTGAGTCTCCGCCGTCAAGAGCTGGGCTTTCACTGCCTGTTTCTGGCTAGGCATACACTCGTCAGCCCAGCCCAGCTTATTCTGCACTGTTTGCGTTGAGAGTGGACTTGGGGGGGGAAGTCTTTTGTTCATTTCGTGTTCGGATGAAAGCTCCTCCCCTGAAGTGTTATTTCGAAGTGTCTGCGTTCAGAGAGGCTGGGTTATCTCCCTACCCTCCTTGGACGATGCCCTAGGTATGTCTTTGTAGGCAGTGCACAGGGGCCCCTAAGTGCCAAACTCTAGTGATGACCTTGGTTAATTTCATGGAGCATGATTTTCTTTATGCTCCAAGAATAAAGTCTTTATTGACGGGTCAAAGAACAAGAAAAGAGAAAGGGGGTATTAACTTTGCGTTTATTGCCGGTGAGGACTCTCTCGGAGCAGTTACCACACGAGTCTTTTCTGATACATCGAGCTCATCGCTGCCCAGTATACTGCTGTCCATCCTCTAGTTCAGAAGATCTCCATGTATGTCACACGGATGTGAAGTTCTGGTGGAGCTCAGGCCATATTGGGGTCCCGAGAAGTGAGTAAACAGATGCCTAGGCAAAGCTGTTCTTTATCAGACTTCTGTGTCACCGTCACTTCAGAGGACACATACATAGACGTATCCTTGTAAACTGACGAGCCTTGTGAACCATACAGATAATAAGAAAGTTCGACAGGAGGTAGGATTTTTGGCCCTCCTTCAACAAAAATCAATGCTTCAAGAATACCTTGTAGATTGAGGATCGGGTCACATGCGGTATATCACTAACAGTCACCTGTTTCCAAGTGCTCCTACTTCCCTCTGTGGCATTCAGATGACTGTGAAACACACTTTAACTATTTGTTTACGACTTAGGCCTTTCGCTTCTGTCAGGATTTGTTATATGAATCAGGATGCATGTAGGGATGACTGGGACCTTTCATGAGAGTCTTCTGACATTATCACTGGGCTTTTTGACTGATGCTGATTATTTTAACTTTGTGAGCTATATTTATTTTTGTGTTTTATTCATGATATTAGTATTTTATATTTCCTTAGTTTTACCTCTGATGTTTAATGATGCCAAGATGTTCAATGATCAACCAATAACAGTGCTCTTCGAACCTAAAATCTACTTACCAACTCCGCCTCTTTTCAACTTAATTATCATGTTCTCTGTTATCCTTTGGGATTACTGCATTATATTTGTTAATAACTTTTGACAGTCCTGATTAACCTTATACCCTTATCCTTTTATTAGTTTTACTTCTCTTAAAATTCTAGCTGCATTTGTGTACTAAATTCTGACCAAACTCACATTTTTCTAGTTTTGTTGCTGTTATTATGAAATAAATGGGAGTAATAAAACTAGGTGAAGGGAAGCTGTGTAGGGTAGAGGAAGTGCGGTTAGTGAGGATGTTATTTCTGCAGATTCTGACTTGGCAAAAAGATTTCATGGAGAGAAATGGAGGGTAAGTAGATTTGAAAGGAGGTTAGTAAAGGGAAATGGGATGGGGTATTAATGAATGGGGTTTGGGGATGGGGTTGGTAGGATGGTGAAGCACAGGCATTATGGGCAGGAAGGGAAAAGGTGTGATGTGTGATTGGGTGCTATTGCGTGCGCCGGGTATGCGTTATGAATGTATTCGGCGCACACAAGATCAGCCACAAATCATGTAATCCCATCGCTCGATTACCTTAACACAGCGGTGATGTTTGAGAGATTCGTGTCTTGGTGTAAGAGCCTCTTTCTCTGGAAGGAGTGACACTCTGCGCATTAGTTGCTTCTCTAAGATTTCAGCATCTCTTTCAGCAAATATGGTGGGATATTTCTCCTTTCGTCTAAATTTGCTGACACGGCCAATGAATGAACGAATTATTAACAAGGTGTGTGTGTGAGCATGTTATGTTATATAGGAGTGAGTGGAGGCAAGTGGGATTTTATGACCTGAGATGCTGTTATGAGTGAAAGGTGTTGGATTCCAATAGGACATGTCTTGTACAACGTCTTCGAGACCTTCTACCTCACCTTTGACAGTATTTAAGACTCAATTCTCATATTTCAGCTTCATATCGTTCCAGACTATGGAGCTGAACTCTTCTCCAGGCTGAGGGACTGACCACATCAAAACCACGTCTTCCAGGGTGATGGACTGATTACATCGTCTTTTCATCTCTGCTGCTCCTCCTGCCGTATTCGACTGAAGAAACCTATTGTGTAGGCTAAGCGTTTCAATAATAAAGACACCCAGCAGCTGCACATGATTCTCCTGAATCTTACCCTGGTTCATCCAGTATCTGTCCTGAGAGTTCCTCTTCCTTCTCCCTTCACTATCATTCCCCCCTTTATTTTCTTCTTCACCTCTACTAGGTAAACATGCGGTCACATTGTCCTCTCCTAACATCGTGTGTCTCAGGGTGAAGTCTCTTGGACCCAGAACTTCCTTTCGTAGTTTTCACTTCTCTGATTATACTTTATTCAGTATTTCTCACACCGGGATACGTCTTGTTTTTTCGGGGAAGTGAGAGGGGAAGAAATTACTGTCAATAAATCTCCTGATCTTAATCTTACTCCATCGATACATACTTTTCCAAAGATAATGAATTTTTTGCTGTGACCAGAAGGGTAAAAATACATTATGGTGCTGGAAAAAAAAATTAACTCACCCTTTGGTCTGTAATGAATCGAAATTTTGTCTACGGTTTACTTAGCGAAGTGTAGTTTTTTTTTTTGTATAGAAAATGAGTTATTGCTTATTCATTTACATGTTTTGTTGAAGAATTATACACTTTTTGCTACGTTTTGGGAATCTTTATTGTGGAAACGTTTCACCAACAAGTGGCTTCCTCAGTCCGATACAGGTGGAAGATGAGATGGAATTTGAGGTAATTAGTCCCCGAGCCTTGAGCAGAAGTGTTCAATCCATCGAAGCTGAGGGACAGATTGCCTCAAACTCCCTCCCATCTTCCACCATATATCTCTGCACCGGACTGAGGAAGCCACTTGTTGACGAAACGTTCCCACAGTAAAGATTCCCAAGTGTTACAAAAATGTATAATATTCCAAGCTGTCGTTTTCCAAACCATTTCCATCATACATATTTTGCAACTGTATAAACACGACTCATCTTGTGGTCTCGTCTTTGTTTAATTTATCGTATTTTATTTTACCGTGGCAGCTTCCTAAATACGATTCGCGAAACCAAAATAACACTTGTTAACTTAGGGTACATGCAGGATTCGACCTGAGCCAGCGAGGTACAGTTGTTAGAGCTCTGGCCAGATGATTTTGGGACTGGATTGCCATGAGTTCAAAATCTGCTGTATCCAGTTCTTTTATTTCGTGTGTCCTTTAGACATCTCTTCTTTTAAACTTTACACTGTGAGCTCTTCTCCCTGCTGACGGTGCTCAAAAAAAGCCTTAATTATCTACTTTTGTTTTCTTCTATAACCTTCTGTGTGAGTATCATATCTTTTTTTTTAACCTCCAGTCAGGCATTATGTGATATTAAATTACGTCATCTATCAATTCATTCTATTTGTTCTAATTATGTCTTTTTAATTGGTTTTAAGCATTTTTATTGCTACCCGAACGTTCCCTATATCTGGGAACATCAGTAGTGACGTAGCTTGTGCTGCCTCAGCGCTTAAGAACCCAGTAGTCGATTTTTCGGTGTAAATGATGCGGAGATTTTCCCTTTTGTTAAAATTTTGTTGCGACTTGCAGCGTATGACATGAAACGAATTATGGTTCGGACATGGACTCAAATATTTAGAAAATGCTTTATGACTGAAGTGCGATTAACTTAAACTGGCATTTACTTAATCACGATACAGGAAACTGGTGTTGATAGTTGTTTCAAAACTGCTTAAATGATGGAGGAATTTAATACTAATGTTAACTCTTTTATGGGAGACTTACGAAATGACTGTTTTAATTCATTCCTGTTTATTCTTACTCGTATAGTTTTTATTTTAATTTGCAAGTCATAAAAAAAAGTTGAGGCAAACAGCTACCCTTTAGGCACCTCACTAGTGACCATTTTCCCAGTGACGTCTTTCCTCCTATAACTGTATTTTCTTTGCAAATAGAATTTATTTATCCCACTGAAATAAATCGTCATTTATTCTTCCGATATTCTGTAGTTTCTAATTTAGTCCTAAATGAAGAATTATGTCGACGGCTTTCTTGAAATTTCAATATAATCTTCGTATCTGTTTCTTGAAAAAAAATTGACTTGTATGAGCCTAATATTTTTTTTCATATGTAGCAACTTACTGATTGAAAAGTGAACTATTGCTAGAAAGGTTCTTAAACTAGAAACTGAACTGTTGCTAGTAAGGTTCCTACACTAAAAACTGAACTGTTGCTAGTAAGGTTCCTACACTGAAAACTGAACTGTTGCTAGTAAGGTTCCTACACTGAAAACTGAACTGTTGCTAGTAAGGTTCCTACACTAAAAACTGAACTGTTGCTAGTAAGGTTCCTACACTGAAAACTGAACTGTTGCTAGTAAGGTTCCTACACTGAAAACTGAACTGTTGCTAGTAAGGTTCCTACACTGAAAACTGAACTGTTGCTAGTAAGGTTCCTACACTGAAAACTGAACTGTTGCTAGTAAGGTTCCTACACTGAAAACTGAACTGTTGCTAGTAAGGTTCCTACACTGAAAACTGAACTGTTGCTAGTAAGGTTCCTACACTGAAAACTGAACTGTTGCTAGTAAGGTTCCTACACTGAAAACTGAACTGTTGCTAGTAAGGTTCCTACACTGAAAACTGAACTGTTGCTAGAAAGGTTCCTACACTGAAAATCGAACTGTTGCTAGTAAGGTTCCTACACTGAAAACTGAACTGTTGCTAGCAAGGTTCCTACACTGAAAATCGAACTGTTGCTAGCAAGGTTCCTACACTGAGAATCGAACTGTTGCTAGTAAGGTTCCTACACTGAAAACTGAACTGTTGCTAGTAAGGTTCCTACACTGAAAACTGAACTGTTGCTAGCAAGGTTCCTACACTGAAAATCGAACTGTTGCTAGTAAGGTTCCTACACTAAAAACTGAACTGTTGCGAGTAAGGTTCCTACACTAAAAACTGAACTGTTGCTAGTAAGGTTCCTACACTAAAAACTGAACTGTTGCTAGTAAGGTTCCTACACTAAACACTGAACTGTTGCTAGTAAGGTTCCTACACTAAAAACTGAACTGTTGCTAGTAAGGTTCCTACACTAAACACTGAACTGTTGCTAGTAAGGTTCCTACACTAAACACTGAACTGTTGCTAGTAAGGTTCCTACACTAAAAACTGAACTGTTGCTAGTAAGGTTCCTACACTAAACACTGAACTGTTGCTAGTAAGGTTCCTACACTAAAAACTGAACTGTTGCTAGTAAGGTTCCTACACTAAAAACTGAACTGCTGCTAGTAAGGTTCCACACTGGAAGTGTCTTGTCCACATTTTCTCGACTGTGTTTTTCCCCATATATCCACAACGACTGTAAGCGAGACAGATCTCGTCTGTGTGTTTCAAATACCATTTGTCTGTTAGTGGGATGCGTCTGTGTGTTTCAGATACCATGTACCTGTTAGTGGGATGCGTCTGTGTTTCAGATACCATGTACCTGTTAGTGGGATGCGTCTGTGTGTTTCAGATACCATGTGTCTGTTAGTGGGATGCGTCTGTGTTCATTTCCTCTCCCTTCCGCAGTCACCTCCATTCAATTAATATGCATAAAGAGATTACTGATAATCCGCGGAACCTTCTAGCCATGGAAGGCTTAGAGACGATATACAAATACAATAAACCGGAAAGCATTTTTGTTTTTCCATCTTTCCCCTTTCATCATGTGCCTCTTTCTGGTTACACTTACATTATTAGGTTTATTTATGCTATCTTGATCTCAGAAATAGAAGTGGCTCAGGGATATCGAAAAGATAACAGGAGGCTCTTCCTTCGTGCCGGCAGAAAACATCGATATAAAGCATGAGGTTTCTCTTTTGTGTAAATAGTTTAGAAAACTGACAGGTTGATAAACGAGACATGGTTTCTTGTCTGGTTTCTTATTTCTCTGTCTGTCTGTCTGTCTGTCTCTCTCTCTCTCTCTCTCTCTCTCCCTCCCTCGCTATCTCGTTCTCTTCCGCTTCTTGCAACTATTATAAGCTCTCGTTTCTCCCATTTCTCAATTATTTTGTCCTTTTCATTTATTTTGACCACGACTCATGTGGTGTTTATTGTGCCTTTCGACTTTCTCCAGCGTTTCATTTTATATTTGATTTGCCATAATGTTCTTCACATATAATTTTAGTAAAAAAAAAAATATAACTCCTCATTGTTGGTACGTATATTGTTGTCTTACTTCATGTTATATATAATAGGTATGCATGTATATGTAAGTATTCTAGTATGTATTATGTGTATGTGTGTATGACGCTTGAAATATAGGAAAACTACTCTTAGATGTGGTTTGAAATCCTTTTAGTTCTGATAACAGTTATTTTGAGGAAGGTTGGATGGAGGAAAGGCCTCGATACTGATGTCTAGCTTATGATCCGAGGAATTGAAGCTACTCTTCCCCTCCTTGGATCAAGCATGATTGCTTGTCAGACAGCCAGGCATTGTATGAAACCTTACGGTTTTAGTGCTTTCTACTGAGTGTAATAAACTCGAAGCTTATCGTAGTATGTGAATCTGTAAGAAAAAATTAAAACGACTGACGACTTTTAAAACTGTCACAGTTATGCCCCTTTTATAGGCATTATACCACAATTATGCCTCTTTTATAGCCATTATTCCTCGTCTATGCCCATTGTATAGGCATTATACTCCAGCTATGCCCTTGTACAAGCATTATAAATCCACTGTCTTTTCTTGAAGCGCCAGATCTTAGCTATGAACTCTATGCAATCATTATGCATCAGCTATGCCTCTCTGTTACGCCTGATGCTCCAACTATGCTCCCTGTACAGGCATTCCCTCACTGCAAATAGCGGAACCATTTAACTTTTACCCTGATGGGTTTTTATCTTCCAGTAATTGTCTGGAGAAACATGGCATTTCCAGTAAGATAATGTGCTTCAAGTACGACGCTGTTGCTTATTATGATTTTGGGGAAAAAAAAGAAGGCCACGTAAATGCTGTCAGACGGGTTGGTCAGCTTGTGAGACCGTACGTCTCCTGCATATTGATAGCTCTAGCTGACTTTTTGTGAGCTGTTGTTTTTAAGTTAGAGGGGGCAGCAGTGGGGCTGGGATGTCAGCAGTGAAGCTGGGGGGTCAGCAGTAAAGCTGGGAGGTCATCAGTGAGGCTGGGAGGTCAGCAGTAAGGTTGGGAGGTCAGCAGTGAGGCTGGGTGGTCAGTAGTGAGGGTGGGAGGTCAGCAGTGAGGCTGGGAGGTCAGCAGTAAGGTTGGGAGGTCAGCAGTGAGGCTGGGTGGTCAGTAGTGAGGGTGGGAGGTCAGCAGTGAGGCTGGGAGGTCAGCAGTGAGGCTGGGAGGTCAACAGTGAGGCTGGATGGTTAGCAGTGACGCTGGGAGGTCAGCAGTAAGGTTGGGAGGTCAGCAGTGAGGCTGGGTGGTCAGTAGTGAGGGTGGGAGGTCAGCAGTAAGGGTGGAAGGTCAGCAGTAAGGGTGGAAGGTCAGCAGTGACGCTGGGAGGTCAGCAGTGAGGCTGTGTGGTCAGCAGTGACGCTGGGAAGTCAGCAGTGATCCTAGTGATACAGTGAATACTTATGATTCATTAGGTTAAGAAAGATAATTTCTGACCCTCCCTCTCTCCCTCCTTATCTCCCTCCTTCCCTCTCTCCCTCTGACTCTCCCTTCTTCCCTCTCTCCCTCTGTCTCTCCCTCCCTCCCTCTCTCCCTCCCTCCCTCCGCTGACTGCCTATACATCTAAAATACATTTTCCGTTCTTCCTATTTCATAACAAGACGTGGAAAAAATACAGCTGTTTTTCTTTCATATTAAGAAACTGTCCATTATAGTTTTCCTCACTAGACTTCGTTCTGCTGTTAGTGTCAGTTTTAAGACAGAAGTTATTTTGTTTATCCATTTGAGCCGTAGCAAGAGCTAAGTAAATATAGTATCATGGACGCTTTCTATTGTTAGAGAAAGATATTGGGAAAAGAGAAAGTGATGCATTGGTTTTTAAATGTGGGTAGAAAATCTAACTCGAGTAAGGAGGTAAATGCCAACAGCTTAAGAAGGGTAAAGGGCACACAAATATATTCACTTAGTACACCTTTATTGAAGACGTTTCGGTCCTGGGATCCTGTTAATTTCAAATGCAGTTCGAGATGATTAAGGTCCTAGTACCGAAACTTCCCAGTAAAGGTGTTCTAAATGATTGCATTTGTCCTTTTGCCTTTAAAGTCAATGGAAGCCTGTCCACAGGTACCACCGGTAAACAACAAGTGGTTTAATTACCGATACTCAGCACCGGTAATCTCCACTCCCTGCACATAGACGTGGATTTCTGTTGTGGCTCGGACAACGTCACGGTCCTGGAAAACGAATGAGCAAATACTGAGGTGATGGCTGATATTTTGAACTTGCTCTTCAGCAGATTTCTGACTCGGTGACTTCATGGACCTCATGAGTCGCTGTCTTTGGGATGTAACGAGCCCAGTGAGTCCTAAAGGCGAGCAACACGTGTATTAGAGAAGTTGTAGTTGTTCGATTCACGTTCTTCAACGGGATTAGTAATTTTGAGACTAATCTCAGCCGATAGAAGATGAGGTATATACACCTCGTAGAAATCTGCTTGAAGGTACTAATGCGACAGTGTGCGACTTGTACAGACCTCTAGGAAATTTTCAGATGATTTATTCTTAGCTAACAATATTTTAATGATATTTTAACATTTAATATTTGTTTCTTAGCGTCATTTTTTTTTTAATTTTACCTTGGTTATTCTAATGTGCTTTGTATTCACTGCCAAGAGTTTTGAGTGATATTCCAGGTCAAAGCTCTCAACTTGCTTCCTGTTCTGGCAAGACTTCCGGATGCTTAATCACTTATATCCAGAACTGGTAAGCCAGAGGCTTCTTGACTACGAATGCACAGCACTGGTAAACTAATGAATGCTGAACCAGTGATACATTACATTGGTAAGCCAGCGGATTCTCAACTAGCTTCTCCCACTGGAACTTTTCTACGCAACACATATCATCATCAACTAATGCACTTTCGTGTTGGCCGGGTAAAAGAGATACTTTACGCATACCATACATCCGACGTTTTGCTCTTAATTCTAACGAAAAGTCGTCTGAAAACAGTTTTTTTTGTTTGTTTTATACAGTATGTTGTGACCATACACGTTAGTAAGTCTTGTTACAGAACATTTCTGATACCACATATTCATTTTATTTTTTACAATGGTTTGGCATACATATGCTGAGGAAAATGCACCTTTTAGGGTATGTATCTTGTGTTTATTACAGTTGTTGTTATTAAATTAATATTGACGAGACTTGAGAAACACAGCAGAGATTGAGTTTAATAAACAGTATTCCAGTGGTGTGTAAATGCTGCCAGCCTAAGAAAACAGATGTGAAGCTAACAACTGGACAGTTTGTAGGTGAACTGATAAAATATAATGAAACCTAGTGGGTTTGCAGCTTTGTGTTAGGTACAAACTCTCAATCATAGTTGCAAATCTGCTAAGTGCGATATGCTTTTCCTATTTGTACTCACCTACATGATTAGTTCTTAAAGAGTTAAACTTTTGTTACAGTGTCTCCGGTCTCAGTATCAGCCTTATTACACAGTTATTAAAATTTATTTAGTACTGTCGTGCCTAGTACCTACTGGAGCTCAACAGTCGTCTGCCATCAACTGTGAAGAAATGTTTTAGTGTTCTTGTAGGGATTTGTTTTAATGTCTGGGATTGTTAGTCTGTATTTGCATTGTGTTGTTCTTCCTGTTAATAGTATTTGGAAATAATCCTTAACTATTTTCAGAATTGTTTTCATGACCTTATGTGTGTGCATCGTATCTCCTGTTTTTTCCTCCTGTCTCCCAACGAGGTTGTTTTCTTTGTCTTCAAGTTCTGCAATTTGTTTGCTTTTTTATTACTGTTCAGTATCAACTTAGTGTTGGGTCAGATTAGTTTTCCCAACTTTTAACCTCACATACCAATCCTTCACAAACCTTTGTTCCTGACTCCTTCACCTACTCCTACCCTCCTTCAACTCCTTTTATAACCGACTTTCTCTCGCTAAGCATTCATTAACAGACCTCAACCTTTCCCTACCGACCTTTTTCCTCTACATTTTCCACCCCCGACCTCTTCCTTGTACCTCCCAAACACATACATTCCAGTGGTCAGACCAGGACACCAACCGAATCATTAATACCAATAAATATAATCCACCAGTATAACAAGGCAATAACACAGGTTGTATTTGTTGTGGTGAGGGTCACCAGCCTGCCTTCGTAATTGAGGTCGTGAAGATAACCTCTTCTCCCACTGTGGACGTGAGCTCATTAACCTGCGTCATCTTGTGGCCAAGGCGGCCAAGTAATTTGTAGTGTCTTGTTGTCCCCAAGTTGGACTGTGTCATCTGTTCTACCTCAGGCTACTTCTTGTGCAGGATTTAAAAGCAGGAGATGAAAGTTTTTTTTCTGTGGGAAAGCGAGGCAGATTGTCACAAAATTGAGGGTGTCGAGGTTGACATAGTGTGTGGGGGAGAAGAGGCTGTTGTGAGGGTGGGTGTGTCGTTGGGAAAGTGGGAATACGTCCTCTGGGAGGTCAGCATAAATACCCTCAGGTGCTCAAAGGATGAGGGTTGTGGGTGACGATTTCAGACACCAACATTGAAGTTTCATCGAACAGTGGGATGGAATAAAAGACAAGATAGGGATCACCCGAACGACGAGATAACACGAAAGACTGGGACAGGAGACAGTATAGAATGAAGTTGGAGACGATAAGGACAGCTAAGAGCACAGATACGAGATGAACTGACAAACTCTGAGGTTCAGTGTGGGTCAAATGTGCTTTGGAGAGATTCTTTAAACAGATAGTAAGTTTCCGACTACCTGTTGGATGCGGTGTTTGGGCCCCTGACACAAGCTTCAACTTCCTGAAGGCATTAACCTTATCATTAGTTAAAGTGAAAACAACGAACAGAATTACCTGATTCACTGGTGCACTGTCCTCACTGGAAGGTTAATTATGTCACATAGTTACCAGAAGCAGTGCCAAGATAAAGAATCTTGTCTCTCGGAGCATGACATTACTTAGTTGGAAACGTATCCATAGGTCTTCAGTTAATTTTACAGATGTATCAAGTATGTGGCACTAGGAACATTTTCAGGACACCGGAAATGAAGCACAGAGAACATTTACAAGATATGAGACACTAAGAACATCTACGTAATTACTTGATATGAGGCAAGAACATTTACATAGGTTTACAAAAATAAAACACGCTTAAAGAGGAAAGTTTAGACGTTTCGATTCCTTCTGAATCATCATAGTCACAAATGAGAGGGGAAAACTACAAAAGATCAGAAGCCAGGTCGAGAAGGAGGGAGGAAAGTTTAACACAAGACAGGGAACGAAAAAATGAGAAATCAGGTAAGATAAGTAGTAATAGTAGTAGTAGTAGAATTATTATTAGTAATGGTAGCGAAAATAGTAGTGTCAATGAAGATAAATTATATCCCGGGTAAGGGAGAAGCTGGTAACTCCACTCAGTAATACACGTCCTAAAGGGACTCAGAAAAATAAAAGAAGATCACTGCAGGCAAGAAAGATGGAACAAATGAGGAGAAAATCACATGACAGGAAAGGTGAAAATAAGAGAGGCAGGTCAAGAGAAAAGGTGAGCGGCAAAGCTCCGATCAAGGCACGAGTGTCTTGATGATGAATTTGAAAATGTACTGATAAAGACAGACGTCTACAGAAATAAGTTTGTGACTAGGAATCATCTTAGGAATATTGTGTATAGAAGCCGATTCAACAAGACATCTGCAAAGGCTAGAAAAGTGATAGTTTTAGCAGTGTATAGGATAACTATGATCTGCAATATGACAGATGGCGGAGTATATCATTTTAAGGACAGGTCTCACTATCCACAAATGACGAAATTGCCTTCATTCATTTCAACAGTGTTTGAAATTGCAATTAAGAATGATTCAAGGCATTGTGCTAACGAATTTTTACCTCACATTATTTACCTACATATATCTTCTGCCTGCACTTTAAAGGAGGGGTTTGGGATATTGGCAGTTTGGAGGGATATGTTATATATCTTTCTATATGCTTCTAAACTGTCATATCTGGGGACCTCTGCAAAGACAGTGATTATGTATGAGCAAGGTGAAAGTGTTTCTTTTTAGGTTACCCTGTCTGGGTGGAAGACGGCTGACTTGTTAAAAAAAAGTATCTCTTCTGTGTCCTTATACTGTTTGCAACGGCTTGACAAAGCTCCTGGAGAGCGAAACGTTACCACAATAAAATGTCACATTAGGATCCCCTATTTGGCAAGAGTCTTCGCATCAGTGAGGCGAACATTTCCTTTGTGCACTAATTCTATCAGAAAGAGAAAGGTCAGTTTCACCAGAGTATTGTTGAGGGCAAAAGGAGCTGGAAATGCTATAAACACCAGGAAAAAAAAGAGAAAAACTAAACAATTCGGTATCACACAGCACCTGTGAAAGAAGATTCAATCAGATTTAATCCCAGACAGGTATATATGTATGTTATACTGACATAAACAACATATACTGTGTACTCTTGTATATAATACATGTTTGATGATCTAAGTTGTTCAAAATACCCAGAACTCTTCACGCTGCTGTTCGAGGTCAGTAAACACCAGGAGAAAATATTATTAAGATTCTGTGGAGCTGTAATACAGGGAAGGCAAAGTGCAGGAGTTTTCACAGAAGTGGATTTGAGAAAAGATGTGACGCTGCCTTCAATCTCTGAACCTTTCTTTTGGCTCTCATATACAGGTGTTCATTCTCCTTCCTCTGCTTCAGATTGACCGAGGTTAAGGGACTGAATACCTATCAAGGCGAAGTACTGATTATTTCATCCTCTATGTCTCCAGTATGTAATCTCTGTAATAAATTGAGAAAAACTACTGGTTAGTGAAACGTCTTTATAATAAAGATACCAAGGTGTTACAAATGTGTCTTATTTACCAGTTTGTTGGGATTGCGAACCGTTAATATAATGAAGTGTTGGATAGTGTCAGTAACACCAGGTGAAGTGTTCGATAGTGTCAGCAACGCCAGGTAAAGTGTTGGATAGTGTCAGCAACGCCATGTAAAGTGTTGGATAGTGTCAGTAACACCAGGTGAAGTGTTCGATAGTGTCAGCAACGCCAGGTAAAGTGTTGGTTAGTGTCAGCAACGCCATGTAAAGTGTTGGATAGTGTTAGTAACACCAGGTGAAGTGTTCGATAGTGTCAGCAACGCCAGGTGAAGTGTTCGATAGTGTCAGCAACGCCATGTAAAGTGTTGGATAGTGTCAGTAACACCAGGTGAAGTGTTGGATAGTGTCAGTAACACCGAGTGTTGGAGTCTCAGCAAGTCCAGGGCCAAAAAGTGTTCTGTTAGGTATTTAAAACACATTTCCAGTGTTTGAGAATTTACTACAATATTTCGGAAGCCGTATCTCTCAAATAATTTTAGATATTTATAACAAATGTGGTAAGCGGATGCATTAATAGTTATTAATCAATATTATTTATTTTTTTGAAAACATAAGTAATAATTTTTTAATTAATACTGTACAAAATAAATCAGTTTGACCAAAATACTATACAATTTTTTGGCCTAGAGGACAAATACTTTAAAAGTATTATGCCTTATTTAAAATTCATGTATTTCCAAACTCTAATCTTTGTAGTTCTCCACCGGTTCTTCAAGAACCATTATTTTCTAGTGATCGAAAGGTGTTTTCTTTTTGTTTTATACTTCACACACTGAGTTATAAAATCGAGGAGACAGCCCACATGCTCGTCTTCCAGCCACTCTCAATGGACCCAGAGCCAGTCTTCCAGCCACTCTCAGTGGACCCAGAGCCAGTCTTCCAGCCACTCTCAGTGGACCCAGAGCCAGTCTTCCAGCCACTCTCAGTGGACCAGAGCCAGTCTTCCAGCCACTCTCAATGGACCCAGAGCCAGTCTTCCAGCCACTCTCAGTGGACCCAGAGCTAGTCTTTCAGCCACTCTCAGAGACCCAGAGCCAGTCTTCCAGGCACTCTCAGTGCACCCAGAGCCAGTCTTCCAGCCACTCTCAGAGATCCAGAGCCAGTCTTCCAGGCACTCTCGGTGCACCCAGAGCCAGTCTTCCAGCCACTCTCAGTGGACCCAGAGCCAGTCTTCCAGCCACTCTCAGAGACCCAGAGCCAGTCTTCCAGCCACTCTCAGAGACCCAGAGCCAGTCTTCCAGCCACTCTCAGTGGACCCAGAACCAGTCTTCCAGCCACTCTCAGTGGACCCAGAGCCAGTCTTCCAGCCACTCAGAGACCCAGAGCCATTCTTCCAGCCACTCTCAGTGGACCCAGAGCCAGTCTTCCAGCCACTCTCAGTGGACCAGAGCCAGTCTTCCAGCCACTCTCAGAGACCCAGAGCCAGTCTTCCAGCCACTCTCAGAGACCCAGAGCCAGTCTTCCAGCCACTCTCAGAGACCCAGAGCCAGTCTTCCCTGGGCTACAGTAACCTAAACTTCACTTTCATCATAAAATCCCTCAGCTACTCTGGGTAATTTAAGACCTGTTTCTTGAATTTGCACAATTTATTCACGTCACTTCCTGATTCGTTCCTTCATGCTTTTTCCAACTAGGTAAATGCAAAAAAAAAAACACAATATTACCTTGGTATTATATGTAATATTTATTTAGTAATTAAACGCACACACTTAATCAACATGTCCCTTTTTATATCCTCTCCGTTTTTTTTTTTTTTTTTTTTTTGTAATTATAGTGTTGAAAGGTTATGTATCACTAGGATATATCATACACTTGACGTGGTATATTTAAAGGACTTCATCCAATATAATTCTTGCTTCTGAACCCTTTCTAATGTACAGAACCCCATATGCTCTCTCTCAGCCACTGAGCACCATCCATGTTGTCATATATACAATGAACAAACACATCATCTATATCATCACACAACCCCCACCTATGAGCAGTAAAGTCCATCCATCCCCTCTGTTTTCTTTCCTTTCAGTCTAATGCTTCACTCACTCGAAATTTTGGTACGCCTGCTTTGTGTTCCTCGAAATTCCAAGAATTCAAACCAAGTATTCTATTACCATCAAAGTCTGTTCATTATCCTAACTTGAAGTTTTCAAAATATTTGTTATTTTTTCTGAGAGACAAACTTCTCAGTGTATAACCTTATTCATGGACAGTATTAACACACACAAATACGAATATTTAGTACTAGCGCCTGTTCCATACTTATTTATTTTAATTCTTTTCTATAGTAAGTTATTTATTTTTTCAGGAAAGTAAAGTTAGTTCTAGGACTCTACCGCCATCTTCCCCGCTGATATAAACAGGTAAGTACAGTCACTGTCAGTGTTGTAATCCCTCACAAACTTGCCAGAGAGTAAATTGCTGATCTAGATATTTCTCAATATTTGATGCCCACTAGAAACATTGTGTATATTACAGATGGATGACAACAAAAGCCACATAGGGAAGCTGTTGTGATTTCATATATATTCTCTACTGGGATGGACGATTTATATTTCTGTTGTATATAGATGGTGAAGTTTTTGATACTTTCGGACAGAAGAGTGTGTTCAAAATTCCTTCTTTATTTAAAGGGTTTTCACCACCGCCACTCCAGAAAAAAGTGTTAAACTGTTGGGTGTGATTTTAGTTTATATATGTATGCATGTATATGTCGTGCCGAATAGGCAGAACTTGCCATCTTGGCTTAAATAGCAACGTTCATCTTGCCATATAGGACAAGTGAAAATTTGTGTATGCAATAATTTCGCCAAAATCATTCTGAACCTAACGAAAAAAATATATTTCACTGTGTTTGTTTAGTATTAAATTACTGTAAACAAATCTAAAATATATTTAGTTGGGTTAGGCTAAAATAAATTGTTCTTGTTATAATAAGGGTAGGTAAGTTTTCTAAGATTCTCTTGGAGCAAAATTAAAAATTTTTACATTAACATTAATGAAAAAATATATATTTAAACGTAAAGGAGAAAATTTTAGAAAAGACTTAATTTTAAATGAGTTCTTGCTAACTGACCAATTTTACATATTCGGCACGACATATATATATATATATATATATATATCAAAAGAATCTTAGAAAACTTACCTAACCTTATTATAACAAGCGCAAATTATATATATATATATATATATATATATATATATATATATATATATATATATACATAATATAATAAGATCACAGTAAACAGATAATATCACAATATGCAGAACAACCACTGTGGGAATAGCATCACATATTAGGTTGAGTGGGCCGAGCATCGTGTAGTGGGGTGAGTGGACCGAACATCGTGTAGTGGGGTGAGTGGGCCGAGCATCGTGTAGCGGGGTGAGTGGACCGAACATCGTGTAGTGGGGCGAGTGGGCCGAACTTTGTGTAGTGGGGCGAGTGGGCCGAACTTTGTGTAGTGGGGTGAGTGGGCCGAACATCGTGTACTGGGGCGAGTGGACCGAACATCGTGTAGTGGGGCGAGTGGGCCGAACTTTGTGTAGTGGGGCGAGTGGACCGAACATCGTGTAGTGGGCTGAGTGGGCCGAACATCGAGCAGCGAGGAGTCAATCTCCCTCGCGTAGCTGCGTATTTCAAATGTTCCTTTAAAAATTATTTCACAAATTCCTCGGAAAAAAATATATATATACATTTTTATTATTATCTTGAATTATCGTTATTTTGTGGTGAAGGAAAAACCTTCAAGGTCTCCAAGAACAACAGTATAAGCGGATAGATTATACCTCGCATACCAGAAAAATCCTCACTGTCAATATATCTGAAATTATATACTATCAAGAATTTAAAATATCACAGTAATATGGGTGTACGTTCCAATTCGGGACAGAAAATTGTCAGTTGGATTTTCAATATCGTTATTCATTATGAAAAACTCTCTCGACTTGACCACGTCGACAAATTAGTTTCCTTTTGCATTCGTGTCTTCTACGTGATGTTATTCGTGTACGAGTCACCGGTGGTGAGACTGAGTGCTGGGAGGGTGAGGTTAATCTCTGAAGGATAGCTGGAGGCTAGGCTCTGAAGGATAGCTGGAGGCTAGGCTCTGAAGGATAGCTGGAGGCTAGGCTCTGAAGGATAGCTGGAGGCTGGGCTCTGAAGGATAGCTGGAGTCTGGGCTCTAAAGGATAGCTGGAGGCTGGGCTCTGAAGGATAGCTGGAGGCTAGGCTCTGAAGGATAGCTGGAGGCTAGGCTCTGAATGATAGCTGGAGGCTGGGCTCTGAAGGATAGCTGGAGGCTAGGCTCTGAAGGATAGCTGGAGGCTAGGCTCTGAAGGATGGCTGAAGGCTAGGCTCTGAAGGATAGCTGGAGGCTGGGCTCTGAAGGATAGCTGGAGGCTGGGCTCTGAATGATAGCTGGAGGCTGGGCTCTGAAGGATAGCTGGAGGCTAGGCTCTGAAGGATAGCTGGAGGCTGAGCTCTGAAGGATAACTGGAGGCTAGGCTCTGAAGGATGGTTGAAGGCTAGGCTCTGAAGGATAGCTGAAGGTTAGGCTGTGGAGGATAGCTGGAGACTAGCCTCTGAAAGATAGCTGGAGACTGGGCTGTGAAGGATAGCTGGAGACTGGGCTGTGAAGGATAGCTTGAGACTGGGTTGTGAAGGATAGCTGGAGACTGGGCTCTGAAGGATAGCTGGAGACTGGGCTCTGAAGGATAGCTGGAGGCTGGGCTCTGAAGGATAGCTGGAGGCTGGGCTCTGAAGGACAACTGGAGGCTGGGCTCTGAAGGATAGCTGGAGGCTGGGCTCTGAAGTATAGCTGGAGGCTGAGCTCTGAAAGATAGACAGAGGCTGGGCCTCTGAAGGAAAATTGGAGGCTGGGCTCTGAAGGATAGCCGGAAGCTGGGCTCTGAAGGGAAGCTGGGCTCTGAAGGGAAGCTGGGCTCTGAAGGGAAGCTGGGCTCTGAAGGGAAGCTGGGCTCTGAAGGGAAGCTGGGCTCTGAAGGGAAGCTGGGCTCTGAAGGGAAGCTGGTCAATTCAACTCGGTGAGTCTCGTCGTGATAATGAACAACACCTGTGAAGCTCCAGATGCTCTCTTGATGCAAATGCAACATTTGTCGTTCAAATTTACATACTGTTTCATTAAACA
This sequence comes from Cherax quadricarinatus, assembly GCF_038502225.1. Taxonomy (NCBI): domain Eukaryota; kingdom Metazoa; phylum Arthropoda; class Malacostraca; order Decapoda; family Parastacidae; genus Cherax; species Cherax quadricarinatus. Next base: position 13,109,291 of record NC_091365.1, on the reverse strand, counting down.
AATGGCTTAGAAAATCTTCTGAATGATACATAATGGCTAGATAAAAAAAAAACAAAAAAAAAAAAAAAAACAGAAAGGATGTAAACATTTCTGTGGTCATGAAAGTCTTATTTGCTTTTCGTCAAGTAGATATCAATAAAACATTCAGAGGATTTAATACAGCATCGATCTTCCGTCTACTAGTCTCAGGATTCGCTCGTTACCGAACTTGTAGATTAGATGAAATTAAATGCGCATCCATAAGAGATGATAAAATACCAACTGAATGAGAGTGTTATTGTTAAATCTTCAGCTATGGTTCCTCCCACGACTTTCTTTTCAAAGATATTTAACAATATTGAAACTCTCGAAGTGTATGAAGTATATAGCAGGTCCTAGAACTGACTCGGAGGAAATCCATTGGCTTAGTCAAGCCTAGCAACAGTGTTTTAACTAGACGTGACATGTACTAAACAAGAAACATACCTATGGATTCACAATTTTTCTTTTTAGGCTAGATTTATAAACAAAAAAAAAATTGTTATACAGTGCTTAAAATTATTTCTGTTTACGGAGTTCGAATTTTAAGGCCAAAGTTAGTTATTCATATACCAGCAACAAATAAATGCAAAATGTTGATTAGAATGCCATGAATGTATGGTTTCTATGTTCTATCATATTCAGTCTTATTTACAGATAACTATTGCATCAATATTAAATTTATATAACACTACCAGCAGTAGAATAACCCAAATAGACTATTGATTTAATTTATATAAATTTTTTGATACTACGAATTACCAGAGGATATAGGTATATTTGTGTCTCGGGATAACACTATAATGAAGTGGCTACTGCCGTATTAGGGCCTTGATTATAAGTGTAGAACAGATCACACGACTCCTTGTGGTCACACAGTGAGAATCTTGAGGCTACCGCCTTCATATTACCGCCGTCACCACCCTAACAGTCACACCATTCACACAAAAAACTGCTGATCACGTTCGATGAGAATTACAAAGCGAAGAATAGGAGTTACAATATCATGGCTAGAACAATTCACAATTAACCCATAATTTGGAGAGGAATCTTTAGGCAACTTTTCACAAGTGATCTGGAAAATTTTGTTCTTGCGTGAGAAATTTCACTCTAAAAATCTCAACATGTTACTCGCGCTGCCAGAAGTAAGCCATCCGTTTTTTTTCGTTTCATTAATTTCATTATTAACAAAAAAATTATATGGAAATATTAGTCAATATACGATAGCCTTACTTAATCTAACGTAACCTAAACGAGGATAATACATGTAATACAACAGAAACCAAAATTTCGAGCGTGCAGAAATGCGCCAAAGACATTTTCTCTGAAGGTAACAAGAATAGGCTGTGTTTTAAGGTATATAAACCGAGAGGTTTGTATCTTATATAAATATGCTGAGAGTTTATATTATTCTCAACTTAAGAAATCAAAATATCCTTGACTGACGGTGTACAAGTTACGTGCTGCCTTGATGGCCCTCTTGTAATCGATAGGGTTTCGAAGTAGTAAATCAGCCAAAATGTTTCGGTCAGTCTTGGAGATTACCCGCGATGTAACTTTGAATCAGTCAATCAGCCAAAGATGTTTCGGTCAGTCTTGGAGATTACCCGCGATGTAACTTTGAATCAGTCAAGCACATGAACTCTCAGTGAGCTCCGGAGAAACTGTCCACAGCTGGACAGGTGCTAAGGGCTGTCTGTTTGCTGGACATATGCACACATTTTATTGTAGCTATTACGCAGGTAGGAGTTTTGTCTTTAATCATTGACTTTTAAAGTCATTCTCTCTCGCTCTCTCTGTATATGTCTCTCTCTGTCTGTCTGTCTCTCTCTCTCTCTCTCTCTCTCTCTCTCTCTCTCTCTCTCTCTCTCTCTCTCTCTCTCTCTCTCTCATTCTTTGTTTTTGTTACACACACACACAGAAACTACGTAAGGTTATGGACGGGATAATCAGGAGTGGTCCGTGAACAACATCCAACATGGTTTTAAAGAATGTAAACCTGGTCTCACAAATGTGACTGAGTTCTATGACAAGGTAGCAGAAGTGAGGCGAGAGAGAAAGGAATGAGTAGACTGAACATACATGAACAATGAGAAAGCTTCCGACACATTACTGCAAAAGAGGAAGGAAAATAAACACAGTGGTAATCCGGGAAGAGGTGTCAGAATGGGCAGTTGTGAATGGGAGGATTTATAAGGATCAAAACTGGGACCTGTACTATTTCTGGTGTACATGTAAAACATGATGGAAAAAAATAGGCAAATGTATTTCTGTTAGCAGATGTGAAACTAACAAGGAAAATACAAGAAAGGAGAAGGAAAGTCTCCGAACAGATAAGCTGGAGGTCTGGTATGTGAAGTAGTTATTGGATTTCAAACTCAGCAAACGCACCGTAGTCTTGACTCTTCAAGACTACGGTGCTCTTCACCAACTCCAAGACTGAGGGACTGATAGCCTCATCTTTTGTACATAGTTCTACTGTCTTTCAGTTATGAATTTGTATTGATAAAGCCACTGGATGGTGAAACGTCTACAGTAAAGATACCCAGATGCTGCACATGTGTCTGATTTTCATCTCGGTATTTTATACGATTCATGTACACTACAAAAAAGTAATTTGCAGATAAATTTATACACATTCACTCACTGTGCTAAACCTACAAAAATCCTTAAAACTCTTTAACAAACAGAAAATTTCAAACTGGAATTATGAGCGTAGTTCAGCTCCCAAAACTAAAAATACATTAATATAAATTGAAAATTATTATCAGGTAATTGCAAATAACTACAATAGGGTAACTACAAAAACACGCCTCAATAAAATAAATTATAAAGTGGTAGATGTAAATTAGGTAATGAGACACACACAAGTACATACCTGCCCATCAGTTTCAGCACATAAGTTCCATTCTCATTCTCTTTTATTACAATAACATTAATAATTACTGTGCGCAGCGCACAGCGAATATGTTGAGAGTAATTACACATTTTAGTGAGGTCCTCCCTACTGTGGTGTCGCAATGGAAGGAGGAATGGAGGCACCTCTTCTGTGGTGTAGCATTAGGAGGAGGAATGAAGGCACCTCTTCTGTGGTGTAGGATTAGAAGGAGGAATGAAGGCACCTCTTCTGTGGTACAGCATTAGGAGGAGGAATGAAGGCACCTCTTCTGTGGTGTAGCATTAGGAGGAGGAATGAAGGCACCTCTTCTGTGGTGTAGCATTAGGAGGAGGAATGAAGGCACCTCTTCTGTGGTGTAGCATTAGGAGGAGGAATGAAGGCACCTCTTCTGTGGTACAGCATTAGGAGGAGGAATGAGGGGCCCACTTTTGTGGTGTAGCACTGGAAGCAGGAATGAGGGTCCTTCTGTGGTGTCACATTGGAAAGAGGAATAAGGGCTCCTCGCCTGTGGTGTCATCAATAAAATTCGCATTGGAAGGGAGAAATGTTATTGTTTGATCAACGGTTTGTTGTTAACAGTCAGAAGAGTCGTTTTTTCCAAGTAATGCAATGATAGGACAAACGTCGACAAGGAGTGTCATGTCTTAGGTAGAATTTGTTATTTTCCTTCTCTTTAACTGCTACGTGGGCTTTAATCTCCCTTGCAAAACTGATGTATGGGTTTTTATCTACCTTGCAATGACTAATGCATGAGTTTTAATCTCTCTTGCAATGACTGTTGCATGGGTTTTAATCTCCCTTGCAAAAGCTAATGCATAGGCTTTAATCTCCCTTGCGTTGACTAATGCATGGTTTTAATCACCCTTGCGAAGACTAATGAATGTGCTTTAATCTCCCTTGCAATGACTAGTGCATGGGATTTAATCTCCCTTGCAATGACTGATGCATGGGTTTTAGTCTCCTTAGCTGTGACTGCTGCATCGGCTTTCTCTGCCGGAAAGAAATCTCTGAATCTGGTGAAACCTTAATAGAATACTTGACAAAATCATCACTGCCTTACTGAGGTCTCCCAGCTCAGGCTAATAGATATGAATATTATGTCTACGACCCATCCTGTGTGATGGAATATAACAGGGTAAACTTGTCATATGCAGAGTAGCTACTGTGGCTGCTGCATAAGTTTTTCATTGTTCTGGTTAAAACTGCTGCACAGGCAGGTTACTGGGGCAACAATACTGGTTACTGGACCAACAATACTGGTTACTGGACCAACAACACTGGTTACTGGACCAACAACACTGGTTACTGGACCAACAATACTGATTACTGAACCAACAACACTGGTTACTGGACCAACAACACTGGTTACTAGACCAACAGCACTGGTTATTAGACCAACAACACTGGTTACTGGAGCAACAACACTGGTTACTGGAGCATCAACACTGGTTACTGGACCAACAACACTGGTTACTGGACCAACAACACTGGTTACTGGACCAGCAACACTGGTTACTGGAGCAACACGTTTCTGGTCTGTAAATAAAAGGCCCTTGAGGAATATCTCAGCAATGTGAGGTATATCACCGCAATATGAGGAATTTTTCAGTTGATACCTCACAGTGAGGGATGGTTGTGAGGAGTGCCCACCTTCGTTATCTGCTGGAGGTTATCACAACCTGTAAGAACCTTCACTGAATTATCATATTCAGGTGGATCCGCTATTTGGGCTGGTACTGGTTATTCGATGTGAGGTTCACAACCTCCCCTGAATTACGATGTTCAGATGTTTTGCTGTGTGGATCATACGTATAGTAAGGCTGAAGAATGACTGAGGAGGAGAGAGAAGGATAAGGGCAAAGCAGGGAAGGAGGAATGAGGGAGTCGATGTAGCCCTGGCTGGCACCGCGTAGACTACCTAGGAGTCCTGGGTTGAGCATGATCCAGGCTGTATGTAATTAACAGGTTAGGTAAGATTTGTCAGGAAACAGGACAAGTGTTTCCTGACGCGGGTCTTAATCATATGATGGCCCGCCGCTGGAGCTTTTGGTCATCTGACCGAGGCCTTCCACTGGCTTTTTCGTCCATCCCTTTAAAAGTTGCGGGTATGAATATAACCACTACTAGCTGTACGAACTGTGTCATTGACGACTTAAATGGATTCCCCCTCCCCCCGCTAATCATACCAATCCCCATTCATATTTCAGTGTAATTTAAAATAAATAAAATAGAAAGTAACAGTAAAATAATCGT
>NC_091365.1:13054121-13099121 GCF_038502225.1 Cherax quadricarinatus | reverse complement strand
ATGAGTGCTGAGTGACCTATGCGGTCATAGTAGTCTGTAAATATTACAGCTACTACGCAAATCGAATTACAGATAAGTAGGATTCGAACGTGTGGCAAGCAAGCAGTAAAAAGTCTCACTCACCCTTTGAGTTTTTTTTTCTCGCTAAATTTTCCCGTACATGTTTTTCCTTTTCATTCTTTATATATCCTGATTACTACTCTTCAGTGCCTTCCTCAGCACCGTCTTGAAACCTGTTCGAACCCAACCCCCCCCCATATCCTCGTTCCAAATCCAGGAGTACCCCCCTGGTTCGAATCCCAGTCGTTCTGTGATATTTAGATCGTAATACTGTGATTTCGTGAGTGACTGATACGCATTTAGCGCTTCCTCGCGAGGTTAATGCTAATCATTTAGCGTCTCCTCTTTTGTGTTGGCTATGACGGGAATCACCATCATTACAGTCTTGACAATCGCGGAGAAGAGCTAAACCCAAACGGGTCGTACAGCGTTTTAGAGCAAAGCGTTCTTACTGACTGGAGTTTCTTCTTCAAGCGATTTTTCTTGTGTACTGCTGTCAGTGAGTTGTTTGGATCACAGGATCCAGTACTGCTGTCAGTGAGTTGTTTGGATCACAGGATCCAGTACTGCTGTCAGTGAGTTGTTTGGATCACAGGATCCAGTACTGCTGTCAGTGAGTTGTTTGGATCACAGGATCCAGTACTGCTGTCAGTGAGCTGTTTGGATCACAGGATCCAGTACTGCTGTCAGTGAGTTGTTTGGATCACAGGATCCAGTACTGCTGTCAGTGAGCTGTTTGGATCACAGGATCCAGTACTGCTGTCAGTGAGTTGTTTGGATCACAGGATCCAGTACTGCTGTCAGTGAGTTGTTTGGATCACAGGATCCAGTACTGCTGTCAGTGAGTTGTTTGGATCACAGGATCCAGTACTGCTGTCAGTGAGTTGTTTGGATCACAGGATCCAGTACTGCTGTCAGTGAGTTGTTTGGATCACAGGATCCAGTACTGCTGTCAGTGAGTTGTTTGGATCACAGGATCCAGTACTGCTGTCAGTGAGTTGTTTGGATCACAGGATCCAGTACTGCTGTCAGTGAGTTGTTTGGATCACAGGATCCAGTACTGCTGTCAGTGAGTTGTTTGGATCACAGGATCCAGTACTGCTGTCAGTGAGTTGTTTGGATCACAGGATCCAGTACTGCTGTCAGTGAGTTGTTTGGATCACAGGATCCAGTACTGCTGTCAGTGAGTTGTTTGGATCACAGGATCCAGTACTGCTGTCAGTGAGCTGTTTGGATCACAGGATCCAGTACTGCTGTCAGTGAGTTGTTTGGATCACAGGATCCAGTACTGCTGTCAGTGAGTTGTTTGGATCACAGGATCCAGTACTGCTGTCAGTGAGTTGTTTGGATCACAGGATCCAGTACTGCTGTCAGTGAGTTGTTTGGATCACAGGATCCAGTACTGCTGTCAGTGAGTTGTTTGGATCACAGGATCCAGTACTGCTGTCAGTGAGTTGTTTGGATCACAGGATCCAGTACTGCTGTCAGTGAGCTGTTTGGATCACAGGATCCAGTACTGCTGTCAGTGAGTTGTTTGGATCACAGGATCCAGTACTGCTGTCAGTGAGTTGTTTGGATCACAGGATCCAGTACTGCTGTCAGTGAGTTGTTTGGATCACAGGATCCAGTACTGCTGTCAGTGAGTTGTTTGGATCACAGGATCCAGTACTGCTGTCAGTGAGTTGTTTGGATCACAGGATCCAGTACTGCTGTCAGTGAGTTGTTTGGATCACAGGATCCAGTACTGCTGTCAGTGAGTTGTTTGGATCACAGGATCCAGTACTGCAGTCAGTGAGTTGTTTGGATCACAGGATCCAGTACTGCTGTCAGTGAGTTGTTTGGATCACAGGATCCAGTACTGCTGTCAGTGAGTTGTTTGGATCACAGGATCCAGTACTGCTGTCAGTGAGTTGTTTGGATCACAGGATCCAGTACTGCTGTCAGTGAGTTGTTTGGATCACAGGATCCAGTACTGCTGTCAGTGAGTTGTTTGGATCACAGGATCCAGTACTGCTGTCAGTGAGTTGTTTGGATCACAGGATCCAGTACTGCTGTCAGTGAGTTGTTTGGATCACAGGATCCAGTACTGCTGTCAGTGAGTTGTTTGGATCACAGGATCCAGTACTGCTGTCAGTGAGTTGTTTGGATCACAGGATCCAGTACTGCTGTCAGTGAGTTGTTTGGATCACAGGATCCAGTACTGCTGTCAGTGAGTTGTTTGGATCACAGGATCCAGTACTGCTGTCAGTGAGTTGTTTGGATCACAGGATCCAGTACTGCTGTCAGTGAGTTGTTTGGATCACAGGATCCAGTACTGCTGTCAGTGAGCTGTTTGGATCACAGGATCCAGTACTGCTGTCAGTGAGTTGTTTGGATCACAGGATCCAGTACTGCTGTCAGTGAGCTGTTTGGATCACAGGATCCAGTACTGCTGTCAGTGAGTTGTTTGGATCACAGGATCCAGTACTGCTGTCAGTGAGTTGTTTGGATCACAGGATCCAGTACTGCTGTCAGTGAGTTGTTTGGATCACAGGATCCAGTACTGCTGTCAGTGAGTTGTTTGGATCACAGGATCCAGTACTGCTGTCAGTGAGTTGTTTGGATCACAGGATCCAGTACTGCTGTCAGTGAGTTGTTTGGATCACAGGATCCAGTACTGCTGTCAGTGAGTTGTTTGGATCACAGGATCCAGTACTGCTGTCAGTGAGTTGTTTGGATCACAGGATCCAGTACTGCTGTCAGTGAGTTGTTTGGATCACAGGATCCAGTACTGCTGTCAGTGAGTTGTTTGGATCACAGGATCCAGTACTGCTGTCAGTGAGTTGTTTGGATCACAGAATCCAGTACTGCTGTCAGTGAGTTGTTTGGATCACAGGATCCAGTACTGCTGTCAGTGAGTTGTTTGGATCACAGGATCCAGTACTGCTGTCAGTGAGTTGTTTGGATCACAGGATCCAGTACTGCTGTCAGTGAGTTGTTCGGATCAGAGGATCCAGTACTGCTGTCAGTGAGTTGTTTGGATCACAGGATCCAGTACTGCTGTCAGTGAGTTGTTTGGATCACAGGATCCAGTACTGCTGTCAGTGAGTTGTTTGGATCACAGGATCCAGTACTGCTGTCAGTGAGTTGTTTGGATCACAGGATCCAGTACTGCTGTCAGTGAGTTGTTTGGATCACAGAATCCAGTACTGCTGTCAGTGAGTTGTTTGGATCACAGGATCCAGTACTGCTGTCAGTGAGTTGTTTGGATCACAGGATCCAGTACTGCTGTCAGTGAGCTGTTTGGATAAGAGGATCCAGTACTGCTGTCAATGAGCTGCTTGGATCACAGGATCCAGTACTGCTGTCAATGAGCTGTTTGGATCACAGGATCCAGTACTGATGTCAATGAGCTGTTTGGATCACAGGATCCAGTACTGCTGTCAGTGAGTTGTTTGGATCACAGGATCCAGTACTGCTGTCAGTGAGTTGTTTGGATCACAGGATCCAGTACTGCTGTCAGTGAGCTGTTTGGATCACAGGATCCAGTACTGCTGTCAGTGAGTTGTTTGGATCACAGGATCCAGTACTGCTGTCAGTGAGCTGTTTAGATCACAGGATCCAGTACTGCTGTCAGTGAGTTGTTTGGATCACAGGATCCAGTACTTCTGTCAGTGAGTTGTTTGGATCACAGGATCCAGTACTGTCAGTGAGTTGTTTGGATCACAAGATCCAGTACTGCTGTCAGTGAGCTGTTTGGATCACAGGATCCAGTACTGCTGTCAGTGAGTTGTTTGGATCACAGGATCCAGTACTGCTGTCAGTGAGTTGTTTGGATCACAGGATCCAGTACTGCTGTCAGTGAGTTGTTTGGATCACAGAATCCAGTACTGCAGTCAGTGAGTTGCTGGATCACAGGATCCAGTACTGCTGTCAGTGAGCTGTTTAGATCACAGGATCCAGTACTGCTGTCAGTGAGTTGTTTGGATCACAGGATCCAGTACTGCTGTCAGTGAGTTGTTTGGATCACAGGATCCAGTACTGCTGTCAGTGAGTTGTTTGGATCACAGGATCCAGTACTGCTGTCAGTAAGTTGTTTGGATCACAGGATCCAGTACTGTCACTGAGTTGTTTGGATCACAAGATCCAGTACTGCTGTCAGTGAGCTGTTTGGATCACAGGATCCAGTACTGTTGTCAGTGAGTTGTTTGGATCACAGGATCCAGTACTGATGTCAGTGAGTTGTTTGGATCACAGGATCCAGTACTGCTGTCAGTGAGTTGTTTGGATCACAGAATCCAGTACTGCAGTCAGTGAGTTGCTGGATCACAGGATCCAGTACTGCTGTCAGTGAGCTGTTTAGATCACAGGATCCAGTACTGCTGTCAGTGAGTTGTTTGGATCACAGGATCCAGTACTGCTGTCAGTGAGTTGTTTGGATCACAGGATCCAGTACTGCTGTCAGTGAGCTGTTTGGATCACAGGATCCAGTACTTCTGTCAGTGAGTTGTTTGGATCACAGGATCCAGTACTGCTGTCAGTGAGTTGTTTGGATCACAGAATCCAGTACTGCTGTCAGTGAGTTGTTTGGATCACAGGATCCAGTACTGCTGTCACTGAGTTGTTTGGATCACAGGATCCAGTACTGCTGTCAGTGAGCTGTTTGGATCACAGGATCCAGTACTGCTGTCAGTGAGTTGTTTGGATCACAGGATCCAGTACTGCTGTCAGTTAGTTGTTTGGATCACAGGATCCAGTACTGCTGTCAGTGAGTTGTTTGGATCACAGGATCCAGTACTGCTGTCAGTGAGTTGTTTGGATCACAAGATCCAGTACTGCTGTCAGTGAGCTGTTTGGATCACAGGATCCAGTACTGCTGTCAGTGAGTTGTTTGGATCACAGGATCCAGTACTGCTGTCAGTGAGTTGTTTGGATCACAGGATCCAGTACTGCTGTCAGTGAGTTGTTTGGATCACAGAATCCAGTACTGCAGTCAGTGAGTTGCTGGATCACAGGATCCAGTACTGCTGTCAGTGAGCTGTTTAGATCACAGGATCCAGTACTGCTGTCAGTGAGTTGTTTGGATCACAGGATCCAGTACTGCTGTCAGTGAGTTGTTTGGATCACAGGATCCAGTACTGCTGTACGTGAGTTGTTTGGATCACAGGATCCAGTACTGCTGTCAGTAAGTTGTTTGGATCACAGGATCCAGTACTGTCACTGAGTTGTTTGGATCACAAGATCCAGTACTGCTGTCAGTGAGCTGTTTGGATCACAGGATCCAGTACTGCTGTCAGTGAGTTGTTTGGATCACAGGATCCAGTACTGATGTCAGTGAGTTGTTTGGATCACAGGATCCAGTACTGCTGTCAGTGAGTTGTTTGGATCACAGAATCCAGTACTGCAGTCAGTGAGTTGCTGGATCACAGGATCCAGTACTGCTGTCAGTGAGCTGTTTAGATCACAGGATCCAGTACTGCTGTCAGTGAGTTGTTTGGATCACAGGATCCAGTACTGCTGTCAGTGAGTTGTTTGGATCACAGGATCCAGTACTGCTGTCAGTGAGCTGTTTGGATCACAGGATCCAGTACTGCTGTCAGTGAGTTGTTTGGATCACAGGATCCAGTACTGCTGTCAGTGAGTTGTTTGGATCACAGGATCCAGTACTGCTGTCAGTGAGTTGTTTGGATCACAGGATCCAGTACTGCTGTCACTGAGTTGTTTGGATCACAGGATCCAGTACTGCTGTCAGTGAGCTGTTTGGATCACAGGATCCAGTACTGCTGTCAGTGAGTTGTTTGGATCACAGGATCCAGTACTGCTGTCAGTTAGTTGTTTGGATCACAGGATCCAGTACTGCTGTCAGTGAGTTGTTTGGATCACAGGATCCAGTACTGCTGTCAGTGAGTTGTTTGGATCACAAGATCCAGTACTGCTGTCAGTGAGCTGTTTGGATCACAGGATCCAGTACTGCTGTCAGTGAGTTGTTTGGATCACAGGATCCAGTACTGCTGTCAGTGAGTTGTTTGGATCACAGGATCCAGTACTGCTGTCAGTGAGTTGTTTGGATCACAGAATCCATTACTGCTGTCTGCATAGTTGCTGATCCCTGTGTTGTATAGCATATAGTATCATCCATGTGCTTTAGATAGGAGATCCCTTGTAGGCCTGTGACTTTGTGTGACGTCACGGGGTGCGCATGTGTACGCTCGTACCTCTGCCCCGGTCTCACTCGGCGTAGACACCCAGGCGAAGACAGGCAAGGCACTGGGCTCCAGTTCCCATCATCTCTGTCTGACAATATATCGTAACCATCCAACAAGTGTGTCTACCTTCAACCCGCGATATTTCCATTTAAGAACTCCTACGATACTGCTGTCAGTGAGTTGTTTGGATCACAGGATCCAGTACTGCTGTCAGTGAGCTGTTTAGATCACAGGATCCAGTACTGCTGTCAGTGAGCTGTTTAGATCACAGGATCCAGTACTGCTGTCAGTGAGTTGTTTGGATCACAGGATCCAGTACTGTCAGTGAGTTGTTTGGATCACAAGATCCAGTACTGCTGTCAGTGAGCTGCTTGGATCACAGGATCCAATACTGCTGTCAGTGAGTTATTTGGATCACAGAATCCAGTACTGCTGTCAGTGAGTTGTTTGGATCACAGGATCCAGTACTGCTGTCAGTGAGTTGTTTGGATCACAGAATCCAGTACTGCAGTCAGTGAGTTGCTGGATCACAGGATCCAGTACTGCTGTCAGTGAGCTGTTTAGATCACATGATCCAGTACTGCTGTCAGTGAGTTGTTTGGATCACAGGATCCATTACTGCTGTCAGTGAGTTGTTTGGATCACAGGATCCAGTACTGCTGTCAGTGAGTTGTTTGGATCACAGGATCCAGTACTGCTGTCAGTGAGTTGTTTGGATCACAGGATCCAGTACTGCTGTCAGTGAGCTGTTTGGATCACAGGATCCAGTACTGCTGTCAGTGAGTTGTTTGGATCACAGGATCCAGTACTGCTGTCAGTTAGTTGTTTGGATCACAGGATCCAGTACTGCTGTCAGTGAGTTGTTTGGATCACAGGATCCAGTACTGCTGTCAGTGAGTTGTTTGGATCACAAGATCCACTACTGCTGTCAGTGAGCTGTTTGGATCACAGGATCCAGTACTGCTGTCAGTGAGTTGTTTGGATCACAGGATCCAGTACTGCTGTCAGTGAGTTGTTTGGATCACAGAATCCAGCACTGCTGTCAGTGAGTTGTTTGGATCACAGGATCCAGTACTGCTGTCACTGAGTTGTTTGGATCACAGGATCCAGTACTGCTGTCAGTGAGCTGTTTGGATCACAGGATCCAGTACTGCTGTCAGTGAGTTGTTTGGATCACAGGATCCAGTACTGCTGTCAGTGAGTTGTTTGGATCACAGGATCCAGTACTGCTGTCAGTGAGTTGTTTGGATCACAGGATCCAGTACTGCTGTCAGCGAGTTGTTTGGATCACAGGATCCAGTACTGCTGTCAGTGAGTTGTTTGGATCACAGGATCCAGTACTGCTGTCAGCGAGTTGTTTGGATCACAGGATCCAGTACTGCTGTCAGTGAGTTGTTTGGATCACAGGATCCAGTACTGCTGTCAGTGAGCTGTTTAGATCACAGGATCCAGTACTGCTGTCAGTGAGTTGTTTAGATCACAGGATCCAGTACTGCTGTCAGTGAGTTGTTTAGATCACAGGATCCAGTACTGCTGTCAGTGAGTTGTTTGGATCACAGGATCCAGTACTGCTGTCAGCGAGTTGTTTGGATCACAGGATCCAGTACTGCTGTCAGTGAGTTGTTTAGATCACAGGATCCAGTACTGCTGTCAGTGAGTTGTTTGGATCACAGGATCCAGTACTGCTGTCAGTGAGTTGTTTGGATCACAGGATCCAGTACTGCTGTCAGCGAGTTGTTTGGATCACAGGATCCAGTACTGCTGTCAGTGAGTTGTTTAGATCACAGGATCCAGTACTGCTGTCAGTGAGTTGTTTGGATCACAGGATCCAGTACTGCTGTCAGCGAGTTGTTTGGATCACAGGATCCAGTACTGCTGTCAGTGAGTTGTTTAGATCACAGGATCCAGTACTGCTGTCAGTGAGTTGTTTGGATCACAGGATCCAGTACTGCTGTCAGTGAGTTGTTTAGATCACAGGATCCAGTACTGCTGTCAGTGAGTTGTTTGGATCACAGGATCCAGTACTGCTGTCAGTGAGTTGTTTAGATCACAGGATCCAGTACTGCTGTCAGTGAGTTGTTTAGATCACAGGATCCAGTACTGCTGTCAGTGAGTTGTTTGGATCACAGGATCCAGTACTGCTGTCAGCGAGTTGTTTGGATCACAGGATCCAGTACTGCTGTCAGTGAGTTGTTTAGATCACAGGATCCAGTACTGCTGTCAGTGAGTTGTTTGGATCACAGGATCCAGTACTGCTGTCAGCGAGTTGTTTGGATCACAGGATCCAGTACTGCTGTCAGTGAGCTATTTAGATCCACTAGTTCAAAATCTGCCATCATCTGTCTCCTTTGATTATCAAAACTGACACGAAAATAATTTTTTTTTTCAAATGTCTATTTTATTTCTTATTCAATGGTATTTTTTACCGTTTATACCAATAAGTAGGTTAATAAGACACAAGATGCAATGTTTCGCCCACCAAAGACTATATATTGAGGACTCTGGTGGACCACATTTCTTGTTTTAAATGTCATATACAGTATATGTGGATGTATATGTATATGTATTAATATGTGGATATAGGCATGAGAATTATATTGTCTGGTTTGTGTCTTGCTGCCGTTACTATTTCGGTAGCATCCGTTAGTACCTTGGTGGCGTGTGTTAGTACCTGGGTAGCGTTCATTAGTACCTGGGCAGAGTTCAGTAGTGCCTGGGCAGCGTTCGTTAGTGCCTGGGCAGCATTCATTAGTACCTAAGCAGCTTTCATTGATGTCTGTGCAGCGTTCATTAGTACCTAAGCAGCTTTCATTCGTGTCTGTGCAGCGTTAATTAGTAAATGTGCAGCGTTCATTAGTACTTGTGCAGCGTTCATTAGTACCTACGCAGCTTTCTTTAGTGTCTGTGCAGCGTTCCTTAGTACCTGTGCAGCGTTCAATAGTACCTAAGTAGCTTTCATTGGTACCTTGGCAGCGTTCATTAGTACCCAGACATCGTTCATTGGTACCTGGGTAGCGTTCATTGGTACCTGGGTAGCGTTCATTGGTACCTGGGTAGCGTTCATTGGTACCTGGGTAGCATTCATTGGTACCTGGGTAGCGTTCATTGGTACCTGGGTAGCGTTCATTGGTACCTGGGTAGCGTTCATTGGTACCTGGGTAGCGTTCATTGGTACCTGGGTAGCGTTCATTGGTACCTGGGTAGCGTTCATTGGTACCTGGGTAGCGTTCATTAAAATCTGGGCAGCGTTCATTACTGCCTGAGCAATATTACGAACACAGGCACAATAAGAAGTGCCTGTAGTACAGGGCAGTAAATCAAGACTCCAGACAAGGAACAAATCACAGAAAATGACTGCAAAGTCGAATACAAAGGTTCCCGTGACCTGGTAGGCAACGCTCTCGCCTCACACACTGAGTGTCCGTGGTTCATTTCCCGGCCGGGTGGAAACACTGGGCGTGTTTCCTTACACTTGCTGGTTTTGTTCACCTAGCAGGCAAGTATGTACCTGGGTGCTAACCAACTGGTGTGGGTCGCATCCCGGAATTTTGATAATTTATCTACTATGAAAATGGGTTGGTCACAACAGTAGCAAATAGATAATGATAGTGAAAAATTGGTAACGTTAGAAAGGGTGTATATTTAAGGTTGTGAGTAAAAAAGTGGTTCCGTAATAAAACAATTGCAAACAAATCATGGAACGGGTGAGGTTTGAACCCATGGCAAGCGAGTCTTAAAACTCACAGGTCGGTGGTTAACGCACTGGCCTGTGAGTTTAAGGACTCACCTGTTGAGAAATGGCATTACCAGCTAAGTTTAAAGAGTTTGTACATAACTTAGAAAGACAGCTCATCGCCTGCACAGCCGCCCCTGCAGACGAGGTCTTGAGAACCTGTCGAAGTCATCTCTCAACGGGCTGTAAAGAGTTATAATTTGTAAGATTATAAATTACCCCTAGGGGATGTTATGTCAGCATATTTCATTCACTGATGGCTGACAAACTTACTTGTGTGGACTCAAAAGTCCGCCCCTTACTGCCGGCTATAGGTTGATTACAAACTCCTTGCGACTCAAGAACTGCGCAGTCCCCCATACTACAAGAAATTCGTAACCTACCTTGCTCTTGTAGCGTGAGCTATGGTGTTCTTCACACCTTCGACAGGTATCGGTGACTTGATAGAAGCTGAAGTGTCCTTGGATGTCCACGTCTTCCATAGTCAAGGAATACGCACACTGGTACACTATGTTCCACAAGATTTGTCTTTATTGTTCTCAATCTTATCACTAAAGAAGCTGATCACACTTCTCTTAAGTGTTTATTGTGGTTTATGAGATACTTTGTTCACACTAACGCACAGATCGTTCTTCGTTGGTTATCCTGGCGTCAGTGTCACTCTCAGTAGAGTCTAAAGTAATCAGAAGACGCCACAGCACCCCATGCCGTCACTGCCCCTTGCACAAAGGAAAAGCTGACATAGTACTTTTGCTTCCTTGCCACTTCCTCGATGAAGCAAAGCAGAATGTTTGATTCTTGCTGTCTTAAGCATAGACAACAATGTCCACTATCTTTACTATGGTAATAAAGTGGGAGCAGGATTTTCCTTAATTGTCCTGCTAAGGTAAGAGATGAACTGTCTCTTATTAAAATACACTCTGCAACACTGGACTGCAAGGAGCCGCAGTCGCTTGACCACGTCGCATACTCGTACTGCATCTGCGATCAATTACTCACTGTAGCAGTAAACAAGACGCTTGCCCATTCTGAGAGGGCTGGGGCCCTCAGGGCTGAAAGGGCTGAAAGGGGCTGAAGGGGCTGATACCCCCGGCCTGGAGAAAATTTCTCCACATCACCTGCCATGGTTCAATCCCCACCCGTTCCGTGATTAATACTACCCATCACTCTTTCAACCCATATTCTACTGAAGAACTCGGTGTAAATACCTTTCCTATTGTCTTTTTTTGTGATATATTTTTCCAAAACTGATTTTCTCCATCTTCACCTCAACTTAAGATGACAGGACAATGCATTTACTTGCTCCAAGAGGTTCCTCATATGTTTTTTCCTATTTTCCTATCCACTTAGAGAAAAGACCAGTTGTAATCTTGCCGGTTGGTTTGCCGGGTCACCATCTGGAAAAGACCCAGGCCGGGACAAGACCGGTGAACCTGCTACAGTATAATGCCGGTTCGTCCTGTCTTCAAATCACTTTGGTTTCTTTAACATGTTTGGTCATGAAGTTTCCGATTACTACTTTTATCATTATTTCTTTGCAGTTTCCTGATCAACTTGTTTCCTTGTTCTCCCAGTGCATGATTCTTGTAGACAAAACTACTGACCGTAGGCGTGTGTGTGTGTACTCCTATATGTGGTTGCAGAGGTTTATTCACAGCTCCTGTACGTGTGTGTGTACTCACCTACTCACCTAATTGTAGACAGCCTGTACTGTCTGCACAGACAGCCCATGCTGTCTGCCAGCTTAGTTCATATTTCGCACCATGCTGGTGCTGCCACCTATAGGCCTTGCCACTTCAGTATACCCAGACTTGCCTCACCCTCACTCACACAGTGGCCTAGCAGCAAGACACAAGGCCTCCCAGCTCTCTCTCGTGGGATGGCCCTGCCCGGGCCATGGGCACAAACACACAAGCCTGTGTACCCACCACGACTTAACAATAAACAAAGAAGCCTCTGAAGAAGTTTATCATTAACCACCCGCTACCAGAACACCAAATAACCTCGTTATAATGGTACCAGCGGTGGTCGCAGCGTTGTGTTTTCCCTGAGAGAGGAAGGAAGAGGGATGAAGTCATCTTCACTTCATCATCCCATGCAAGAAGCATCCGTCTCTC
Source organism: Cherax quadricarinatus (assembly GCF_038502225.1). NCBI lineage: Eukaryota > Metazoa > Arthropoda > Malacostraca > Decapoda > Parastacidae > Cherax > Cherax quadricarinatus. Next base: position 13,087,026 of record NC_091365.1, on the reverse strand, counting down.
AACAAATTATCCTGATGTCGTGTCTGCACGTTTGAGCATCCAGACACAGGTACAAGCAGGATCCAGGCCGAAATTTGCCGAAATTCTCCGAGAATTGTAAGTGGCGTCACAGTGACCCCACGCTACAGCGTCCCACGCTGTTTCTCAAGTCACGTGTTCAGGGTCACTTGTATGTTGCTGCTGTTGTTGTTCAGCTCAGCACAGCTGTTTCAGCAAGCCAGAGGTGAGTTTTGTGGTGATTTCTGCGTCCAGTGTGAGCTTCTCCACGTGTTTGTGGGTGGAGGAGGAGGAGGAATGGCCAGATGCCCCCCTGCCATACACTCACCCACGCTCCTCGCCACCACACTACCATACACTCACCACTGCCCACTCCCTCTGCTGTGTTTTCTGTTGTTTTTCGTGTGATTCATTGCCAGAGCTGCGTATCCGAGTGCCCGAGGCCACTCGAAGCTACGTGGATCAGCATGCCACGTAGATCACGACACCACGTGAATCACGATGCCACGTGGGCGTGGGCGATGTCACGTAGATCTACAAACCACGTGAGTTACCGAGCCAGATGTCCCAAGGCCTCATGCTGTGGTCTGCTGCCCGCATCACATTGACGTCACCCACGATGCTGCCCGATTTCATGACGTCACGATGTCTGCCTGACGTCACCTCGAGATGTCTGCTGACGTCACCTCGCGACATCACGCCTGACATCACATGATGTCACCATCGAGTGTTTCTAGTAATTATTTCGGTATTGTCGAGAAGATTGAGAGAAGATATATGTCGTGTGTTAATTAATTCCTCTCAGTCAGTGTTCTCACATTTTAGTATATGTCTTAGAGTCAGTTTATGCACAGAAAAGCATCATTTGCTAGTTTAAGCCATGTTGTACCGCGGTGTGTTTTTAAAGTTTCAGTGTGTCCAGTGAGGTCTGAGCCAGACCTGAGTAGCACCACTGTGTTAAGTCACCCGTGTGACCAGTGTGTTTGACAGCTATCAGACAGCCCTGAGTGACCGAGCCCTCTTGTACAGAAAGCTTTTATGCTCGTCACTCGTGATGTTCTGCAGAATCGTACCTGCTACGATTCCCATCGAGATTTGTTTCACTTCACCTCCAGACCATCAGAGTGCAGTTATATGTAGAGAAACAAGTCTGGGGACGCTTAGACTAACCTCTGCTATAACTCCAACTGTCGAGAGAACGACACGCTGTGTCAGCCTCGTGTCACAAGCTTCAGTGAGCAGCCTGCACAAAGAAGATGTCACTTTGACTGCTAGCTCTCTCACTGCAGTCTGGTGTATGATGTTACGACTCCCAGATGTTTCGCCCAGTCGTCTCTGCCACGAATCGCTCCACAACTCGCTCCACGCTCGCCGGCAGTGACAGCCCAGCGACAGTACCAGTCGAGAAGTGTCCTCCTGAGTCGCTTGCCAGAAGTCCTGCCCAGTTGCCGAGTTTTGTCGATGCCTCACTCGAGGGCACCAGCATGTCGTGCCCCAGGTTGAGTGAAAACCTGCAGCGACTCCTACGATGACTGCTTCACCGTTCCAGAGGAGACCGTAACCTGTTACGTCACAGCTCAGCCGCAGCGATGTCTCCCGTGTTGCAGTATGTCCAGACGCAGGAAGGCGTGCAGTGATGCCCTTCGACGCTCATTGCCTATGACCACGATGTTTAGCACACCCCACATTTTTTTTCTTCCCTCCCTGTAGGAAGTTTTTTTTCCATGTCCATATGTATACATATGTTTTTATTTTGTGTTCTGTGCCCTGTTCCTACGAGAGAGAGACCGAGTTTCTTTTATCACCAGTATTGTCGCATCGGGACGACGCGCGGTAGGTGGCCGAGCGTATGTAGACAGCCTGTACTGTCTGCACAGACAGCCCATGCTGTCTGCCAGCTTAGTTCATATTTTGCGCCATGCTGGTGCTGCTACCTATAGGCCTTGCCACTTCAGTATACCCAGACTTGCCTCACCCTCACTCACACAGCGGCCTAGCAGCAAGGCACAAGGCCTCCCAGCTCTCTCTCGTGGGATGGCCCTGCCCGGGCCATGGGCACAAACACACAAGCCTGTGTACCCACCACGACTTAACAATAAAGTAAGAAGCCTCCGAAGACGTATCATTTACTCCCCGCTACCATACTACCAAACAAACCCATTAAACATAATTGTGGCTGCAGAGAGTCGAGACATAGTTCCTGTGTGTGTGTGTACTCACCTAGTTCTCACCTAGTTGAGGTTGCGGGGGTCGAGTCCGAGCTCCTGGCCCCGCCTCTTCACTGATCGCTACTAGGTCACTCTCCCTGAGCCGTGAGCTTTATCATACCTCTGCTTAAAGCTATGTATGGATCCTGCCTCCACTACATCGCTTCCCAAACTATTCCACTTACTGACTACTCTGTGGCTGAAGAAATACTTCCTAACATCCCTGTGATTCATCTGTGTCTTCAGCTTCCAACTGTGTCCCCTTGTTACTGTGTCCAATCTCTGGAACATCCTGTCTTTGTCCACCTTGTCAATTCCTCTCAGTATTTTGTATGTCGTTATCATGTCCCCCCTATCTCTCCTGTCCTCCAGTGTCGTCAGGTTGATTTCCCTTAACCTCTCCTCGTAGGACATACCTCTTAGCTCTGGGACTAGTCTTGTTGCAAACCTTTGCACTTTCTCTAGTTTCTTCACGTGCTTGGCTAGGTGTGGGTTCCAAACTGGTGCCGCATACTCCAATATGGGCCTAACATACACGGTGTACAGGGTCCTGAATGATTCCTTATTAAGATGTCGGAATGCTGTTCTGAGGTTTGCTAGGCGCCCATATGCTGCAGCAGTTATTTGGTTGATGTGCGCTTCAGGAGATGTGCCTGGTGTTATACTCACCCCAAGATCTTTTTCCTTGAGTGAGGTTTGTAGTCTCTGACCCCCTAGACTGTACTCCGTCTGCGGCCTTCTTTGCCCTTCCCCAATCTTCATGACTTTGCACTTGGTGGGATTGAACTCCAGGAGCCAATTGCTGGACCAGGTCTGCAGCCTGTCCAGATCCCTTTGTAGTTCTGCCTGGTCTTCGATCGAGTGAATTCTTCTCATCAACTTCACGTCATCTGCAAACAGGGACACCTCAGAGTCTATTCCTTCCGTCATGTCGTTCACAAATACCAGAAACAGCACTGGTCCTAGGACTGACCCCTGCGGGACCCCGCTGGTCTGTGTGTGTGTGTGTGTGTGTGTGTGTGTGTGTGTGTGTGTGTGTGTGTGTGTGTGTGTGTGTGTGTGTGTGTGTGTGTGTGTGTTTGTGTGTGTGTGTGTGTGTGTGTGTGTGTGTATTCATCTAGTTGCAATCACCTACTCAAGGGCCTGACTCTCCCTTGCCCCTGCCTCCCCCATACCCCTACACCAGTCCTCCCCCACCATGCCCCACTCCCTTCAGGAACGCTGGTCGGGGCGCTCACCCTCCCCCCCCCCCCAACACAGCAGGGGAGCCACAAGCAGGTCCGCCAGTAGCAGTATTTTACCCCGCCTCTCCCCACTACCCGTGTTTAAACTGTCACCCCACTTCCTGTGTGCTTTATAATACTCATCCCACCATGATCTCAGGAATAAGTAATGACGTCATTTACAAGTATAATAACAACTTACATAAGTAAAGAAAACGATGGCGGGACCTTGCTTAAAAGTAAATACCAGCCTGGTTCCCCAGCCCACAACACAAGGCTGTAATCAACCTCTTCAAAAAAAAATAATTGCAAAAAAAAATAGTTTTTTTTTGCATATTGAGCTGGTATGAGATAACATAAGCAGAAACAACTATTGCAGCGGCACTAGAATTACCCTAAGATATTGCTTCCCCTTGTTGTTGCTGCTGTCAGCATCACCTGCAGTGTGCGTGTGTGTGTGTGTGTGTGTGTGTGTGTGTGTGTGTGTGTGTGTGTGTGTGTGTGTGTGTGTGTGTGTGTGTGTGTGTACTCACCTAGTTGTACTCACCTAGTTGAGGTTGCGGGGGTCGAGTCCGAGCTCCTGGCCCCGCCTCTTCACTGATCGCTACTAGGTCACTCTCCCTGAGCCGTGAGCTTTATCATACCTCTGCTTAAAGCTATGTATGGATCCTGCCTCCACTACATCGCTTCCCAAACTATTCCACTTACTGACTACTCTGTGGCTGAAGAAATACTTCCTAACATCTGTGTGTGTGTGTATGTGTGTGTGTGTGTGTAAGGCCTTGAATTTTGGAAGAACTGCAAGCAAATGTTTATAGAGAGAGAGAGAGAGAGAGAGAGAGAGAGAGAGAGAGAAAGCACACTCACACACACACACACACATACACACACACACACACAAACACACACACACACACACACACACACACACACACACACACACACACACACACACACACACACACACATACACGAGGCCAAGAGCCGAGACTCGACCCCTGTAAGAGCAAATATATAATTACACACACAGACGGACATACAATCAGACGAGCAGACACACAGAGGAAGATATTGATAGACGGCTACTAAAACAGACTAGGAGAAAGAAACGGAGACGGGCAGAGAGGGAGAAGCAAAGAGAATGAGAGACAGACGGGTAGAGACAGAAGAGGGGAGGTAGAGAGGGGGGAGGACTAGGAAAAAAAATTAAACGATTTAAAGGCAGCGGAAGAAAATGAAAAGCGTGTTGTGGGCGTCTCCCTGAGCCATAAAACAGGACCCCCTCTGGAATAATTAGCTACATAAATCCAGGTTCATGTGGGGAGCTTCGACCCCCGTGATTTGGCCCATACATCAGCGGGGTACCTCACTTCTCCCTTCCTCCCTCCCCCCCTCTCTCTCTCTCTCTCTCTCTCTCTCTCTCTCTCTCTCTCTCTCTCAGGGACGTATCGGCGGGAGTGTTAGAACGATAACGAAGAAATGGGAGAGGTAGGATAACAGGGTGGAGAAAAGAGAAAGGGAGAGGGCTGCAGTAGAGAAGAAACAGGGGGTGAGATACATAGTGAGAATGAGTGACTTAAAGAAGGAAAAGGGAAGAGGGACAATGATGGCAAAAAACAGACGGAGAGAATGATGAGAAGAAAGGGTTACAGAAGGCAAGAAAGAGGAATTGGAATAGAGAGAAATTATGTAGGATATATATATATATATATATATATATAGATATATATATATATATATATATATATATATATATATATAGTAGGTTGGTAGACAGCAACCACCTAGGGAGGTACTACCGTCCTGCCAAGTGAATGTAAAACGAAAGCCTGTAATTGTTTTACATGATGGTAGGATTGCTGGTGTCCTTTTTTCTGTCTCATAAACATGCAAGATTTCAGGTACGTCTTGCTACTTCTACTTACACTTAGGTCACACTACACATATATGTACAACCATATGTATACACACACCCGCAGGGATTTCTTCTATTTTCTTTCTAGTTCTTGTTCTTGTTTATTTCCTCTTATCTCCATGGGGAAGTGGAACAGAATTCTTCCTACGTAAGCTATGCGTGTCGTAAGAGGCGACTAAAATGCCGGGAGCAAGAGGCTAGTAACCCCTTCTGTATATATTACTATATGTAAAAGGAGAAACTTTCGTTTTTCCTTTTGGGCCACCCCACCTCGGTGGGATATGGCCGGTGTGTTGAAAGAAAGAAAGATATATATATATATATATATATATATATATATATATATATATATATATATATATATATATATATATATATACAATATAAAGAGGAGAATGAATTTGGCCTAATTCTAATACTGTACCAATGAGCTATAAATATTACCATAGGAAGATTTTACCAGCAGCACTTCTGTGACATGTTTGTATCACTTGTACCAACTGACTGTACTGTCTTTTCTAACAGCCCCAGAAGCTTTCATAGCACATCTATTCTCACGCCTCTCAAAGCCATATATGATGGTAATGAGAGATATCACATTCATAGAGAGGAAAGCAAGCACCATAGAATGACATAGTCGCTTGAGGATTCATGTGTTGATGGGGGTCTCTCAATATGTACAATGCATTAGCATAAAACATTTGCATCACGAACTTTAAACTTGCAGCAACTTAGCAAGGCTGTCGTGCAAGACACCTCACCTGGGGCGTTACAACACGTTCCATGTAAGAGAGTAGCGTGTCACAGTAATTAACTAAACTTACATCAACACAAGTCTAATCATAACTAAGCTCAGAATACTTTTTTTATTTCGTTAATATATGTCGTTCATTAAACAACTGCTTCTTTTATTCTGAAAATAATTACTGAACACCTGCAATCTGAAGACTTCATGAGGTGGAACAATGTTTCGCTTAGTGTAGAGCGAAATGTTGTCCTAATAAAAACTTAGTCTGCAATCCGTCTTCACTAAGCTATTTCATCCACTGCAAGCCTAGCAACATTGCTACTTACTATCGAACTTTCATGAGTTTCATGCAAGTTTCAATAACATTTTCGGAACTGAGCTCCTGATACCGCCTCATAGACCACTTTTATCGGCATCACTGACCTCTGACTCATAATCTATCATATCTCCTCTTGAAGCTGTGTATTGAGCTTTTCCCCACCACTGCATCATCCAAGTCATTCTTCAACTTCCACCTGAGTCCCTTTATCCAGGTCCTCTTATTTCAAAGTCTTTATCAACCCTAATCAATTCCTTTCAAGATTTTGCACATAATAACCTTATACACCCTTGTTCTTCTCTATGGTCGTCCGGCCAGTTCTTCCAGTCTCTCCTCATAGCATTTTCCTCTCGCTTTCTTGTACCACTTTTGATGCAAATTGATGATAAATTAGACAATTATGCAGCATCTGGGTATCTTTACAACAAAACATAAGAAAATAAGAATGGAGGAACACAACAGTAGGAATATTGGCCCAAAATTAGGCAAAACTTTCTGTAAGCCAACCATTCCCACCATTGCACAGTGGAGGTAGGTCATGCCCAGGAGCAGCAAGTAGGTTGTGGAAATGTCTTCTATACCAGGATTCCATGATGTTCCTGTGTGTGACATGTTGAATATCAATGAAATAAAATACCGACGACATGGTAAATTGCACGTGGTTGGCGAAACGTCTGCTTGATAAAGATACCAAGATGTTGATAATGTGTTTAATTAATCACCTTTGGACTTTTTCCAGTTTCTTAATGTGATTGACCATGTGTGGGCTCCATATTGGGGCCACATACTAGGGCCACATACTAGGGCCACATAATGGGGCCACATACTAGGGCCACATACTAGGGCCACATACTGGGGCTACATACTGGGGCCACATACTCAGTATGGAAAAAGACACCGTATTTTCCTGCATATAAGGCGCATAAGTATATAAGACGACGTTTCAAAAGAGTTGTAATGTAACGTTAGTAAACAAATGCCTTGACGGTGAACTTGAGCATATAAGGCGCAGGGTGATTTTCCCAGAGGGGGGGGGGAGGATCATGCCTTATGCCGGAAAATATGCATTGTACAGTTCAGCACATTTATTAGAGGGAACGTTTCGCCACGAGTGACTTCAGTTATTGGGTATAATCTGAATTAAATTTGGGTTGTGCTTCTTGTGATGAAGAAATTTGGATGTTAGTTTTTATAAGACGACTTGTGAATGACTCCTCTGTTTCCCTTCAAATCTTCATTGCTAGTATTTAACTGCATCATCACTGCTAGTATTTAACAGTATCATCACTGCTAGTATTTAACTGCATCATCACTGCTAGTATTTAACAGTATCATCACTGCTAGTATTTAACTGCATCATCACTGCTAGTATTTAACTGCATCATCACTGCTAGTATTTAACTGCATCATCACTGCTAGTATTTAACTGCATCATCACTGCTAGTATTTAACTGCATCATCACTGCAAGTATTTAACTGCATCATCACTGCTAGTATTTAACTGCATCATCACTGCTAGTATTTAACTGCATCATCACTGCTAGAATTTAACTGCATCATCACTGCTAGTATTTAAGTGCATCATCACTGCTAGTATTTAACTACATCACTAACTTATGCCGCACTCTGCACTATTCCAATATCGTGCATTGAAATACAGAGGAATGGGGGTTATGGAACACGGGTATGCCTTTCTCAGATCACGCATCTACGAAATACATCCATTTTTATCATATCGTGCTATTGTTTAAGCCAATGAACAGAAACCCAAATTAACCACACAGCCATATGTCAACTATGGCATCAAGAGGAAGGACATGAGGCCAGAGTTGGGTATACATGTGCAAGTGTATACGTGTTTTTTTTTTTTTAATATCGTCATACCAGCGCATGTAACCGGAAAAGGGGAAATTGGACGCGGTTGGACCCCCCTACAACCAATCTTTTTCGCTACCCCTTACAACACACCCGCCCTCCCGCCGGCCCGCCCGTACACCCGCCCGCCCTGACCTCTCTTTCCCCTCCATCCTGACACCTTCCCTCAAGCACGATACTCTCCATGACTCTTCCTTCCACTATAACCCCCCACTACTTTCCCCTCCACTACTATCCCGTCCATGACTCTTTCCTCCATGACACCTTTCCGTGGCTCTCCCCTCCACGACTCTCCCCTCCACGACTCTCCCCTCCACGACTCTCCCCTCCACGACTTTCCTCTCCATGACTCCCCTCCACGATTCTCACTTCTACGACTTCCCCCAACACGTCTTGCCCATCCATGACTCTACCCTTCACTACTCTCCCCTCCACCAATATCCCCTCCAGACTCTCCCCTCCAGACTCTCCCCTCCACGACTCTCCCCTCCACGACTCTCCCCTCCACGACTTTCCTCTCCATGACTCCCCTCCACGATTCTCACTTCTACGACTTTCCCCAACACGTCTTGCCCATCCATGACTCTACCCTTCACTACTCTCCCCTCCACCAATATCCCCTCCAGACTCTCCCCTCCAGACTCTCCCCTCCATCACTATTCCTGCCTCCATCACTACCCCTCCATCCCGTCCTTTACGACCTATCCTCCTTCCTGCTCCCCTAGCGAGATATTTTACACATTACCCGCCAGTAATGAGGAACATTGGCGGAACAAAGTAGCCGAGTGAGGAACCCACAGCAGTAGCCTGCTGACGCTGAGACCAGCAGCAGCAGCAGCCTGCTGAAGCTGAGACCAGAAGCAGCAGCAGCCTGCTTACGCTGAGACCAGCAGCAGCAGCAGCCTGCTGACGCTGAGACCACCAGCAGCAGCAGCAAGCTGACGCTGAGACCACCAGCAGCAGCAGCCTGCTGACGCTGAGACCACCAGCAGCAGCAGCCTGCTGACGCTGAGACCACCAGCAGCACCCTGCTGACGCTGAGACCAGCAGCAGCAGCAGCCTGATGACGCTGAGACCAGCAACAGCACCCTGCTGACGCTGAGGCCAGCAGCAGCAGCCTGATGACGCTGAGACCATCAGCAGCAGCAGCACTCTGCTGACGCTGAGACCAGCAGCAGCAGCAGCCTGCTGACGCTGAGACCAGCAGCAGCAGCAGCAGCCTGCTGACGCTGAGACCACCAGCAGCAGCAGCCTGCTGACGCTGAGACCACCAGCAGCAGCAGCCTGCTGACGCTGAGACCACCAGCAGCAGCAGCCTGCTGACGCTGAGACCAGCAGCAGCAGCACCCTGCTGACGCTGAGACCAGCAGCAGCAGCAGCCTGATGACGCTGAGACCAGCAGCAGCACCCTGCTAACGCTGAGGCCAGCAGCAGCAGCCTGATGACGCTGAGACCATCAGCAGCAGCAGCACTCTGCTGACGATGAGACCAGCAGCAGCACCCTGCTGACGCTGAGACCAGCAGCAGCACCCTGCTGATGCTGAAACCACCAGCAGCAGCAGCACCCTGCTGACGCTGACACCAGCAGCAGCAGCCTGCTGACGCTGAGACCAGCAGCAGCAGCAGCAGCAGCACCCTGCTGACGCTGAGACCAGCAGCAGCACCCTGCTGACGCTGAGACCAGCAGCAGCAGCAGAACCCTGCTGACGCTGAGGCCAGCAGCAGCACCCTGCTGACGCTGAGGCCAGCAGCAGCACCCTGCTGACGCTGACACCAGCAGCAGCAGCACCCTGCTGACGCTGACACCAGCAGCAGCAGCACCCTGCTGACGCTGACAGCAGCAACAGCAGCAGCACTCTGCTGACGCTGACACCAGCAACAGTAGCAGCACCCTGCTGACGCTGACACCAGCAGCAGCAGCAGCACCCTGCTGACGCTGACACCAGCAGCAGCAGCACCCTCCTGACGCTGAGACCAGCAGCAGCACCCTGCTGACGCTGAGACCAGCAGCAGCACCCTGCTGACGCTAACACTAGCAGCAGCACCCTGCTGACGCTGAGGCCAGCAGCAGCAGCACCCTGCTGACGCTGAGGCCACCAGCCGCAGCAGCAGCAGTACCCTGCTGACGCTGAGGCCAGCAGCAGCAGCACCCTGCTGACGCTGAGACCAGCAGCAGCAGCACCCTGCTGACGCTGAGACCAGCAGCAGCAGCAGCACCCTGCTGACGCTGAAACAAGCAGCAGTAGCGCGCAGACACAGTGATCAGCAGTAGCGTGCAGACGCAGAGACCAGCAGCATTGCGCAGACAGAGGGACCAGCAGCAGCAGTGTGCAGACACAGGGACCAGCAGCAGCATTGCGCAGACGCAGGGACCAGCAGCATTGCGCAGACACGGGGACCAGCAACAGCAGCGCACAGACACAGGGACCAGCAGCAGCAGTGTGCAGACACAGGGACCAGCAGCAGCAGTGTGCAGACACAGGGACCAGCAGCAGCAGTGTGCAGACACAGGGACCAGCAGCAGCAGTGTGCAGACACGGGGACCAGCAGCAACAGTGTGCAGACACAGGGACCAACAGCATTGCGCAGACACGGGGACCAGCAACAGCAGCGCACAGACACAGGGACCAGCAGCAGCAGTGTGCAGACACAGGGACAAGCAGCAGCAGTGTGCAGACACAGGGACCAGCAGCAGCAGTGTGCAGACACAGGGACCAGCAGCAGCAGTGTGCAGACACAGGGACCAGCAGCAGCAGTGTGCAGACACAGGGACCAACAGCAGCAGTATGCAGACACAGGGACCAGCAGCAGCAGTGTGCAGACACAGGGACCAGCAGCAGCAGTGTGCAGACACAGAGACCAACAGCAGCAGTGTGCAGACACAGGGACCAGCAGCAGCAGTGTGCAGACACAGGGACCAGCAGCAGCAGTGTGCAGACACAGGGACCAGCAGCAGCAGTGCACAGACACGGGGACCAGCAGCAGCAGTGTGCAGACACAGGGACCAGCAGCAGCAGTGTGCAGACGCAGGGACCAGCAGCAGCAGTGTGTAGACACAGGGAACAGCAGCAGCATTGTGCAGACACGGGGACCAGCAGCAGCAGTGCGCAGACACGGGGACCAGCAACAGCAGTGCACAGACACAGGGACCAGCAGCAGCAGTGTGCAGACACGGGGACCAGCAGCAGCAGTGTGCAGACACAGGGACCAACAGCAGCAGTGCGCAGACACAGGGAACAGCAGCAGCAGTGTGCAGACACGGGGACCAGCAGCAGCAGTGCGCAGACACGGGGACCAGCAACAGCAGTGCACAGACACAGGGACCAGCAGCAGCAGTGTGCAGACACGGGGGCCAGCAGCAACAGTGTGCAGACACAGGGACCAGCAGCATTGCGCAGACACGGGGACCAGCAACAGCAGCGCACAGACACAGGGACCAGCAGCAGCAGTGTGCAGACACAGGGACCAGCAGCAGCAGTGTGCAGACACAGGGACCAGCAGCAGCAGTGTGCAGACACAGGGACCAACAGCAGCAGTGTGCAGACACAGGGACCAGCAGCAGCAGTGTGCAGACACAGGGACCAGCAGCAGCAGTGTGCAGACACAGGGACCAGCAGCAGCAGTGTGCAGACACAGGGACCAGCAGCAGCAGTGCACAGACACGGGGACCAGCAGCAGCAGTGTGCAGACACAGGGACCAGCAGCAGCAGTGTGCAGACGCAGGGACCAGCAGCAGCAGTGTGTAGACACAGGGAACAGCAGCAGCATTGTGCAGACACGGGGACCAGCAGCAGCAGTGCGCAGACACGGGGACCAGCAACAGCAGTGCACAGACACAGGGACCAGCAGCAGCAGTGTGCAGACACGGGGAACAGCAGCAACAGTGTGCAGACACAGGGACCAGCAGCATTGCGCAGACACGGGGACCAGCAACAGCAGCGCACAGACACAGGGACCAGCAGCAGCAGTGTGCAGACACAGGGACCAGCAGCAGCAGTGTGCAGACACAGGGACCAGCAGCAGCAGTGTGCAGACACAGGGACCAGCAGCAGCAGTGTGCAGACACAGGGACCAGCAGCAGCAGTGTGCAGACACAGGGACCAACAGCAGCAGTGTGCAGACACAGGGACCAGCAGCAGCAGTGTGCAGACAGGGACCAGCAGTAGCAGTGTGCAGACACAGAGACCAACAGCAGCAGTGTGCAGACACAGGGACCAGCAGCAGCAGTGTGCAGACACAGGGACCAGCAGCAGCAGTGTGCAGACACAGGGACCAGCAGCAGCAGTGCACAGACACAGGGACCAGCAGCAGCAGTGCACAGACACGGGGACCAGCAGCAGCAGTGTGCAGACACAGGGACCAGCAGCAGCAGTGTGCAGACGCAGGGACCAGCAGCAGCAGTGTGTAGACACAGGGAACAGCAGCAGCATTGTGCAGACACGGGGACCAGCAGCAGCAGTGCGCAGACACGGGGACCAGCAACAGCAGTGCACAGACACAGGGACCAGCAGCAGTAGTGTGCAGACACGGGGACCAGCAGCACCAGTGTGCAGACACAGGGACCAACAGCAGCAGTGCGCAGACACAGGGAACAGCAGCAGCAGTGTGTAGACACAGGGAACAGCAGCAGCAGTGTGCAGACACAGGGACCAGCAGCAGCAGTGTGCAGACACAGGGACCAGCAGCATCAGTGTGCAGATACATGGACCAGCAGCAGCTGTGTGCAGACACAGGGACCAGCAGTGTGCAGACACAGGGACCAGCAGCAGCAGTGTGCAGACACAGGGACCAGCAGCAGCAGTGTGCAGACACAGGGACCAGCAGCAGCAGTGTGCAGACACAGGGACCAGCAGCAGCAGTGTGCAGACACAGGGACCAGCAGCAGCAGTGTGCAGACACAGGGACCAGCAGCAGCAGTGTGCAGACACAGGGACCAGCAGCAGCAGTGTGCAGACACAGGGACCAGCAGCAGCAGTGTGCAGACACCGGGACCAGCAGCAGCAGTGTGCAGACACAGGGACCAGCAGCAGCAGTGTGCAGACACAGGGACCAGCAGCATCAGTGTGCAGATACATGGACCAGCAGCAGCTGTGTGCAGACACAGGGACCAGCAGCAGCAGTGTGCAGACACAGGGACCAGCAGCAGCAGTGTGCAGACACAGGGACCAGCACCACCACCACTACGCTGACGCAGAAACCTGCACCACCACCACTACGCTGACGCAGAAACCTGCAACACCACCACTACGCTGACGCAGCCGCACGCGGCACAATATTGCGCTTCTCTCAGCTCATTTGTTTTCTCGCTCCGTTGGTTGTGAGAGAGGGAAAGGGGAATGGAAGGAGAGGAGAAAAAGATATGAAAAGGAATAGGTAAAGAGAGGAGGATGTGGAGAAGGAGGGACTGGAGGATGAGAAAGAGGTGGAGGTGGAATATGTGGAGGAAGAAGTGGGGGAAGAGGTGGATTTAAGCCCCTCCTTCATAGGGGCTTAAATCCTATCGACTACTCAAGGGTCCTTAAAGCCCTATGTCTCTTGTTCACCACCAATCACGAAAACTTTAGGGCTTAAACTCTCAGCATATATACACTGAGACACGTTCACGATGCATATACACACACACGCACTGAGAGATATTCACGATGCATATATATACTCAGACATTCATGATGCATTTATGTCCTGCTGTCTGTGTGTCAAGTGTTCCCATTTTGAACTGTTTCAGGATTTTATAATTACCGGGGTGCCTGTGCGGTCCTCGGAGAATGTTTGCCTTTCTGATAATAATTTAATAAGTATTACAACCTAGGATTTCAAATGGCCTGTTATCCCAGGTGTAATGGGAGCAAATAAACACAGTAGAAAAAGTTTAGACTTATATTATCCTTCACCAATTATAACAGCAATATGTACACTATGTACAGTGATAAATATAGTGCACTCCACGGTAAGCAAGGCAGAAATAGAAGCCACAAGATAGCAGACCGTGCTTCAACCAGCTCTAGAATGGGAATGACAAGGGCAGACAGGAGAGCGGTATCCACATAACCTCTGCGATTGTCAATCCCACCTTCTTATTGGCTAGAACCTGGTCACTAGTTGAACGACGGGGCCCCATCATCAACTCTTAGCAACCTGGTTCGCTGGTTGGGGGAGAGCCTGTAAATGAGGGTGTGTTCATGCGCCGAATAAAGGTTACGTACTCTTTGCATGCCACACCCCCACCCCCGAGAAGGCTCAGGATTAGGCTGCCACCTCCCAGTGGTAACCGTGCCGCCATGGCACCAAATAATGGGACCGCCTATCCTCTCCACCATCCAACTCTTAGATAGAGCTCAGCTTTCCTAGTGACCAAAAGCCAAACCCTAAACTCAGAGTGAGACAGCAGTCAGATAGGCCAACATAGGTCCAAGATACAAGCGGACGGTAGCCCGTATCCCCTCACTAAAAAAAACCCCCACATCAGGGGATAAAAAAAAGAGCTTGAAAGGGGGGTTACCACAAATACATCCTAACCTAAATAAAATATTAAACTAGACTCTTGACAAAGAGTCTGCCAACACATTTTCTTTGCCGGCAATATAATTTATTTTTAGGTTGTAGGGCTGCAGCCTGAGCGTCCAACGCATAAGCCTTGTGTTGTGATTCTTCATGGCTTGGAGATAGACTAACGGGTTGTGATCACTGTAGACTGTGACCACCTGCGATGTCTGGCCCACATAAACATCGAAATGTTCCAAAGCCATTACCAGCGCGAGGGCTTCTTTTTCAATGGTAGAGTAAGCTCTCTGATGTGGCTGGAACTTAGCTGAAAAGTATGCGATTGGCTGCAGCTTGTTCCCGATTTGTAATAGTACCGCCCCAACCCCAGACTCACAAGCATCAACCTGTAATGAAAAAGGTTTGGAGAAGTCTGGAGACAGGAGAATGGGTGCAGAGCACAATAATCTTTTTGCTTTATTAAAAGCAGTGTTACAATCTGACGTCCAATTAAAGGGAACTTTATGACTGGTAAGAGAGGTAAGAGGGGCTACAATATCTGAGAAATTCTTACAGAATCTTCTGTAAAATCCTATCATGCCTAGGAAACGTTGAAGAGATTTCCTATCATGAGGAACTGGATAATCTTTAATCGAAAGAACTTTAGCAAGTTTAGGTGCAACATTACCACTACCTACTTCATGGCCTAGAAAAGTGATAGTGGCCTGGCCAAAGAAAGATTTAGATAAATTAACTGTTAATTGGGAATTCTTAAAGGTCTCAAACAGAGCTTTAAGTCTAATTAGGTGTTGATCCCAAGTATCAGACACCACAACAATATCATCTAGGTATGCTGCCGTGCCTTCAAGTCCTTTAATAGCCTGATGGATGAGTTTCTGGAATGAAGAGGGGAAATTTTTCATTCCGAAGGGGGTAACTGTATACTGATAATGACCTCCTGGAATCACGAAGGCAGAGATTTCCTTCGCCTTATCTGTCAAAGGTACCTGATAGTAACCTTTAAGGAGATCTAATTTGGACACAAAAGTAGCCTTACCCACAAAGTCAATTACGTCATCCAGACGAGGAAGAGGGTAAGCATCTGTGATTGTGACCTCGTTCACTTTACGGTAGTCTGTGCACATACGAAACCCTCCATCAGCCTTTTTTACTAGGATGCACGGTGAAGCCCATGGACTAGATGACTCCTCCACTAAACCATGTTCTAACAAGAAGTCTACTTCCTGCTGAAGTAGCCTTTGCTTTTCAGGATTAGCTCTGTAGGGGGAGAGTTTAATTGGTTTAGATTTTCCCACATCTACATCATGGTAACCTAACGTACATTTTTTCGGCACATCCGAAAAAATATTAGGATATGACTGTAGAAGCTCAGTTAAATTGGTTGCTTGTATTTCAGATAATCCATCCATTAACGGGCTAGGATCCTTGAGGAGGACAGAATTTGAAAGTTTAGTATTAATTTCAGAGATAGAGTGCAAAGAGTCAGAGTCGTCCTCAGAGGTAGAGGACAGAGTCATTACTGGGACTTTATCTGGTGTATGAAAGGCCTTGATTTGATTAATGTGGTAAGTTTTTGTTTTTGAGGTCTTATCAATGGGAGCTACCACATAATTTAAATCAGATAATCTACTTACTATCTGCATAGGTCCCGTAAATCTAGCTTTCAAGGTGTGGCCAGGTATAGGTTCCTGCACCAACACCTTGTCTCCTGGATGGAAGGAGCGGAATGGTGCACTTTTGTCATACCTCTGTTTCATCTTACTTTGAGCTATCTTTAGGTTAGCCGTGGCCAACTCACGTGCCACCTGCAACCTTGAAGACGGGTTGTAGAGTGCTGAGCTTACGTCTTCTCCCATCCATCCTTCTTTGAGCACCCGAAGAGGACCTCGTACATTGTGCCCAAAGATCAGCTCAAACGGACTATACCCTGTAGACTCTTGCACCGTCTCTCGTACTGAGAACAGCAACAACGGTAGAGATTCATCCCAATCTGTCGGAAAGTGCATGCAAAAACTTCATCATTGTTTTTAATGTCTGGTGGAATCTTTCCAAGGCGCCTTGGGACTGAGGGTGATAGGCAGTGGATAAGTTGTGAATTATCCCTAACCTAGTTAATACTTCCCTAAATGCTTTGGCAGTGAAGTTAGTACCTTGATCACTTTGTATAGTTTTAGGAATGCCAAAACAAGAAATGAATTTTGTTAAAGCTTTGAGAATAGCTTTAGTATTGATACTACGCATTGGGATCGCTTCAGGATATCTGGTTACTTTATCCATAATTGTAAATAAATACTGATTTCCAGACTTTGACTTAGGTAGTGGACCTACACAATCTATAATTAAATCTGCAAAAGGTTCTCCATCAGCAGGTATGGGTTGGAGAGGTGCAGGTTTAATGGAATGTCCAGGTTTTCCAACTTGCTGACATTCTCGGCAACACCTAATATGATTCTTCACATCTTTCTTTAATTTTGGCCAATAAAATTCTTTTGTGATTCTATACAAGGTTTTTGTAATTCCTAGGTGACCTCCTGATGACGTATTATGAGCTATATTTAATATCTGAGGTCTATACTTGGTTGGAACCACTAACCTGTCGTATAATTGCCGGCCCTCTTTCTCCTTACCAGTCTCAGTGCAAACCAAATAATCATTTTTAACTTCATACTTGATTGGATGACCCCAAGAGGATTTACCCATGGCTGCCTGAAAAGCGAATTTTAAAGAAGGGTCCTTTCGTTGTTCCTCCCGGAAGGACAGTCCCTCGGGCATGGAAACAGAGACATCTGGCAATCCTGCAACCTGGGAATAGGAAGGCTTGATCGGGGTCTGTTCACTTGATTTACGAGACTCCGGCCGGTGTGTCTCATAAAACAACGTGGCTATTCCGAGATCGGAGTCGTCCAAGGATAGGTCAACATTCTCCCCAGACAACCCTTGGGATGTTGCCCGAGTTATGGCCAACACTGGAGAAGCATTAATCATTATAGGTTCAGGACACGAAGTAACAGTAGTAATGTTATTACCCAGTAATAACATGGCATTTTTCATGGGAAATCCTTTTGAGATACCTACAGTCAAGTACCCAGTGTAATATTTGCACTGTACATAAGTTTTATGCAAAGGAACTGAATATATAGCTCCTCCACAGGCTTCCAATAAAACTGAGGAATTCAAGGAAGTATTCTCTGAAAGGGGTAATATTCCTTCTCTGACAAGTGAGCAATATGCTCCAGTATCTCTAAAGGTATTTACTTTAGTTGGTTCTGAGTTTTCCTGAAGGGAAATAAGACTTTCGCAATAATAAGGGGCCATACCTTTTTCTACTTCTCTAGGGGACATGTTACTAGGGATATTAGAGATTTTCCCGATGGGTTGAGGTTTTTGGGGGCAGTTGGAACTGATGTGACCTACTTTATTGCACCTGAAGCAGACGACAGGCTTGCCCTTTACTCCCTGATGACGTTGCAAGTGGTGTCGTTCTGGCTGGTGCCTCTCTGGATATTGTTGTCGAGATGCTCCATAAGTAGTTTGCCTCTCCGCAGGGGGACCATATGTTGAGAAGCGTGGCTCACCAGGTGACTTGGTTGGATGACGTAGACGCTCTCCCTCCGGCTGGCACTTCATTCTCCAATGTTGTCGATCTCTGCTCACGCCAGACTGTTGAAAAGAGAGACGGGACCGCTCGGACAAGGAGCGGTTCGTTTCGAAGGTATCAGCCAACCTGGCCGCCTCCAATGCAGTGGTTAAGTCACGATCCTGCAGAAAGACACGAACCTCTGGTCCCACAGACTCCAGCAGGTTATCAATCAGAATAAGCTGCACCAGCTCCTCAAAGTTAGAGACACCACTCGCTTTATACCAGCTGGTAAAAGCTTTGGTTTGCTGTCTCACAAAGTCCACCAGGGATTGACCAAGCTGCCGCCTGTTCAATTTGAAGGTCTTACGATATTTAGCTGGGATACATGGATATGCTCCCAACACTGTGGTCTTCACTACTTGATAATCAGAGAATTCAGCGTCAGTTAATACCGACGTAAATTCCTGTGCCTTACCCAATAATGCTGTATGAACCAACGCTGCCCAGTGCTGTTCCGGCCACCTCAAGGCTCGAGCCTGATTTTCGAAGCTTTCGAAAAATTGCTCTGGTTCGGCCTCATTGAAGCGGGGAACAAGCTGTACTGCTTTTTGTAAACTGAAATCGTTTACAGAATGCGAAAACTGCCTCCTTTCTCTTTCCCTATCAAATTCTTCCCTTGCGAATGCTCTCTGTTCCCTAGTTTGCTCCAGCGTGATTTTTGCCAGCTCAAGTGCCAACGACGCTGATTCACCTCGAGACAACCCAGCTGCACCATACTGACCATTTTGCTCCGTAGGTGTATCATCTTCCTCATGCGAGAACATAAGAGTTTTTTCCCTAGCTCCCGTAGAGGGAGGAGTTTGATGTGCCATCTCTTCTTCAATAAGCATGTCAGCAATAAGTGAACGCAGTTGCGCAGCTGTGAGAGTGCGTTTATAGGGAATGCCAATGGAACGAGCAATTTGCCAACAACGCTGTAGGGACAATTTAGGTAGGTTATGCAAAGTATATGCCGACACCAGGCGTCTGACTCGTCTAGGTGGCATAAGTTATTCGCTATGCACAGTACGAATACCCCAACGTAACACGTTAATTTGCAGAACACGCTTAGCTATGCACAGTACGATTGCAGAATACGCATACAAGCAAAGCCGACTGTACACAAGATTGACCGTAGCGAAGCGAGCACACTGAACAAGCTAGTAGCGAGCTGTTGAACGATCACCCAATAGCAAGGCTGATCATAAGCAACTGACACGCAAAATTTGTAAAGCGAAGCGAAACAGCAAGCTACACAATGTTCCTGCTACAAGCTTCACCCTAAGCTCAACCGTTTCTCTAAGTCCAGCTCTCGGACAGGCTACCCATATTACAACCTAGGATTTCAAATGGGTGTAATGGGAGCAAATAAACACAGTAGAAAAAGTTTAGACTTATATTATCCTTCACCAATTATAACAGCAATATGTACACTATGTACAGTGATAAATATAGTGCACTCCACGGTAAGCAAGGCAGAAATAGAAGCCACAAGATAGCAGACCGTGCTTCAACCAGCTCTAGAATGGGAATGACAAGGGCAGACAGGAGAGCGGTATCCACATAACCTCTGCGATTGTCAATCCCACCTTCTTATTGGCTAGAACCTGGTCACTAGTTGAACGATGGGGCCCCATCATCAACTCTTAGCAACCTGGTTCGCTGGTTGGGGGAGATAGCCTGTAAATGAGGGTGTGTCCATGCGCCGAATAAAGGTTACGTACTCTTTGCATGCCACAATAAGGTTTTGAATTGGTGCAGGTTAGCGTAACTTTGAGTGTTGTGTATTTCATCCATGGAAAATCATTTTGCTAATGATTAATATTATATATTTTGGATGTTATTACAATTTTTATTACCATTAGTAGTGAATGTTCTACTAGATGAGAGTACTGAGTGAGTTGTCAGGTCAGAGTTCTGAGTTGAGTTGTCAGGTCAGAGTACTGAGTGAGTTATCAAGTCAGAGAACTGAATGAGATACCGGACCAGAGTACTGAATTATGTACCAGGTCTGGGTACTGAGTAATCACCCAGGTGAGTACCGAGTGATCAACCAGGCCAGAGTACTGAGTGATCTACCAAGTGAGTACTGAATGATTTAATCTACCAAGTCAGCACTGTGTGATTTACCAGGTCAATTTCTCTCTCTCCCGCTCTTTCGCACCCTTCTCTCTCTCTCTCTCTCTCTCTCTCTCTCTCTCTCTCTCTCTCTCTCTCTCTCTCTCTCAGCCCTCTCTCCCTCTTCCCTCGTCCTTCTTCCTCCATTCCCTCCATCACTCTCCCTAGCCCCCTTCTCTGCTTCATAATAAAGTCAATGTTCTGTATCGTAATTCAAACGAAGTGCGTGTCAGATACATTTCATTGCCTGTACGATAGCTCTTTCACCTACGGCATGATAACCCTTTTCCACCATAGGATAACCCCTCTCACGACGACAGGATTGCTCCTTTCACTCCAGCAGATAAGTCTTTTTCTCTACCTCAGGGAAATCCTTTTTACTATTAAGTAACGTGGGATAACCTATGTTTTTGCTACAAGATGCCCCTTTTTCCTGTCGGCAGGTTTATTTTTTTCCCTACGGCAGGATAATCCTTTCCTTTAAGGCATGATAACCCTTCCTTCTACGTTAGGATAATAGTATCCTCTTGAGACATAATCCTTCCTTCTACAGCAGGATAATCCTTTCCTTTAAGGCATGATAACCCTCCCTTCTACGTTAGGATAATAGTATCCTCTTGGGACATAATCCTTCCTTTTACGGCAGGATAACCCTTTCCTCTATGACATTTTAACCCCTCCTCTCTATGATAGGATAATCCTCTCAAATATTGCACAGTAAACACAGCAATTCCCATCCTTATGCTAGCATTACCCATCATCCTACGAAACAGTGGAAATTCCAACTGTTTATAATCAATCTGTATGCTAGTTAGGTTAGATTTTCGTCTGTTTTTAAGAAAAATAATAAATTTTAAGTTTTCGCAGCGTCATTACATGAAATATTACGAAGAGGCGACAGTTGGTTTGTATCGCGATCAGAAAAATGAGACCTACCGCGTACATTAGTAAATACAGTCAGATAATCACTGTTAAAGACTCGAGGACAGACAACCGTTTTGAGTGTCTTAGCAACAGTGAAACCCTGACTGTTGTGGAGAGGATGATCTGGTATTAATACATCATGTAATAATAAAATAAGTCTCAAACAAAGGCAGCAAAAATAGAGACCACAGAAAATGTTCTGTGGTCGTGTCACGTACAAATGACAGTCGATTTTTTTTTTTAGTAACGTTGGATAAAGGACAAGAAAAAAAAATTTCACTGTTCAATATTTATTCTTGTTTCCATGTGATTTGTTTACCAATTTCCGGTTGTTAGGCACAGTAATAAAAACTTTTCAAAATCAGTGCCATTTCTTGAAGTTTAATTTTTTTTTTTCAATTGTCAAGCGTGGCACTAATGTATTTCTGGAACGAATTTTTTTCTTTAATTTCATTCCAACATTTTTCGATTTGATTCAGGTCAGGGTTGTTTTGCTGTCCACTGAATAACATTAATATTGTTTCTTCTAAATTCCTTAACCTGCTTTGCCACGTAACACGGAGCACTGTCTGGCAAGTAAGTAGGTAAGTAAGTTTATTCAGGTATACACAAATACAGTTACGTAGAATTATCATACATAGCAGCATATGTGTAGAGAACCTGGGATAACCCAAAAAAAAGTCAGACAGAGTGACTTATTTCCATTGTGGTCCTTTGGCATATAGCGTCAGGTGGCACGAATCTTGCTGGCTGTGAGAAAAATTCCTTAGTACGTATATTTTAATGCTCAGACGCCACGTAGGAAAAATCTAAATGATTATGACTATGACCATAATTTTTAAAAGGATGGACCGGTAAGCCAGCGGAAGGCCTCGGTTAGATGACCAAAAGCTCCAGTTGTGGGCCATTACATGCTAAGACCCGCGACAGGAAACACTTACCCTGATTCCTGACAAACCTTACCAAACCAGCCTACATGCGACCCAGCATCTTTGGCGAAGTCTGCAAGTTCCTTCTATGCAGAACTATAAGATTCCAGTAACAATATAAAACTTCCAGGAACAGTATAAGCTTTCCAGAATCGGTATATAAGTTAGACACATGTGCATCAGTTATTTATTTTTAATCCGAAACTCTTCGCCTGCACAGTAGGCTTCTTCAGTCGAATACAGAGGAGGAAGCAGTAGTAGTAGAAATATAAAGACTATATAATCAGTCCATCACCCTGGAAGACGTAGTTTTGAGGTGGTCAGTCCCTCAGCCTGGAGAAGAGTTCTGTTCCATTGTCTGGAACAGTGTGAAGCTGAAGTAACAGAATGGAGACTTATATACTGTCCATGGTGAGGCGCATATACCTAACTGTCGTTTTATTTATCATCTCGGTAATGCATACCATCATCATATTTACAATATCAGTAAAGCAGCATAAACCTTCCAGCAGTAATTAAAACCTTCCTGCAGGAGTATAAACCTTATACCTGCATTAAAAATTATCCTGCGCCTTTATAAACTTTTTTGCAGCTTTGTTAACCTTCGTGCACCTTTATAAATTTTCCTGCAGCATTACAAACCTTCCGGAAGCATTATTAAACTTTTTGCAGCATTAACCTTTCTGCAGCATTATTAACCTTCCTGCAGCATTATTAACCTTCCTGCAGCATTATTAACCTTCAGCATTAAAAACCTTCATGCAGCATTGAAATCTTCCTGCAGCATTATTAATGTGTCATGAAGACCCTTCCTGCAATACATTCCCTAATGCACCATAAAACTGCATTCCTTAAACCAGTATCATTATAAGCATACTGTATCACTGTAGCTACTATATATATCTACAACATTATAGGTTTCCTCCTTAGAATAGTCTTGAATTCTAGCATTTTAATGGCACTACAAACTCTTAGTTCTCTCAGAAAGAAGATTCGGATATTCTTGGGCCATTCAGTCCTCTTAATACAAACATAAGTTTTAATTTTTTATATTTAGAAATGATTATAGGAATCATCGTTTTCGTGCCCCAGTCTCACACCAGGTCTTCTAAATTACCTCCTAAATTTGAAAAGTAATATTAGGGTAATATGTGTTAAGTGTAGAGGAAGATAAATCTTAGGGAGATATCAGAAGAGTAGTGGAGTACCTGGCAAGCAGTAAAATCATAATCAACTACCAGTACGACCTGCGAGATGGTAAATCATGTCTCACAAATCTGCAAGAGTTCTATGACGTGGTAACAAAAGTCAGGAGAGGGATAGATGGACGGACTGTATTGTATTGATTATTAGTAAAAGTTTGTAAAGTTTACATACCATTGTGGTTGTCTATTTCACGAAAGACAACCAGTATTGTTAGTGTGAAAGATGCACCAGGTTACTGTTTTACACTTGCATGATGGGACGGATGTGTTTATCTTAGGCTAGGTAGATGCTGTCAGCCAGTTGGGGTTTTAAAACAAAAATGGGACTTTGTGTGTGTGGCTGATGGATGTAGCCCGGGTTAAGTTAGGTCAGGTAAGATTCGTTTGGAAACAGGTTGACTCTTTCCTGACGCAGGTCTTAGTCATATAATGACCCGCCTCTGGAGCTTTTGGTCATTTACCCGAAGAATTTCACCGGCATACCCGTCCACCCCTTTAAAAATTAAGACTATAATTATAACCATATTTTTAGTCTGTGGTTGATAAAACTCAGTACTTAACTAATGTTTCTCTCTGCACCTTCATAAATTTCCAGCTTACCCACAACTCCCTTTGTTTCATTAATTTCCTTAGCTCTATAAATCTCATAGCTTTATATTATGCAGTAATAATTTAAAAGAAGAAATGCTCCATAGTTCCGGGATTGTTCTGAAACCGGACGCGTATTATTCCTGGTCAGGCAGTGGCCAGGAAAGAGGAGAGTGTTATGTGTGTCAGTTTATGGACAGCAGCACCTGCAGGAAGATGGCAAAATAATTCACGGTTTGTTTTCTAGAGATTTTTTTTTATAAGTTTATATCAAAGATTATTGTATTGTTTTAAGTGCTCTCAAGTTTACCTGTAAGACCCTAGTGTGCAGAAGCTTGTTTAAGTTTTGGGAGAGTACATGTATGGTGTTCGTGCCTGCTGGTAGACCGGCAGAAAGGAACGGGGGGTGTCATGGAGCCTCCCTGTTTATAAATGTTTATATACTTTGGTTTATTCACTAGTAGCAGTGTGCTAGTGAACTAATGTGAGTGCTGGGTAAAGGTAAACTGAAGTGTGATGACGTTGGTTGTAGTAGATTGTAGGTTCTATATGTTACTTTAATATTAATTTAATTTTGTATAAGTGAGTTTTTGTGTCCTTCCTTATAATATATTGACCATTTAAATTTATGCTTCATAATTTGTATGAAGGTATATACTGGTTTCTTTTTTATTATTTTAAATAATATAAATCCCCCTAGACTCGGCAGGTATACCTTCAGGAACCAAGATTTTTTATATACTTTACGAAGTCAAAGTTGTAACACTATAAATCCCTTCCCTGTTCACAACTTCATAAATCTCCTTGAAGGATTAAATCTATATTGTAATACCTTACTCTCCTCCCTTAATTAAGAAGATAATTTCTTTTTAGTCAAAATTGTATATGCCTAACTGCTCATGACTTTGATTTGATTTTTTACGACTTAGAGTGTGATGTTTAAATTTACGTTCACTGTTGCTGGTGCCACTACAGCTGATGTCGCCGCGGCTAATACCACTGCAGCTGATACCGCACCCATTGATGCCATCACACCTGATGTCACAGCCTCTGATGCTACCGCTGACGTTGCCACTGACGCAACCCCTGACAGGGATGGCTTTTCTGCTACTACCATTGACACTGCTACCGCTGCTGATACCAGCGCTGCTGACGCCCCCATTGCCTGACTTTTAGCCTTTGTAAGTAATGTATTAATAATTTAGGTCAGGATAACCTCAATTAACATTCTGAACTAAAAAAAATTGTTCGTGGCAGTAGCTTTTTTTAGTATATAATTTTAATTAGGGTCCCAGCGTCCATTTATTATTAAGGATGTTGAGTGAACTCCTCGGTAAAAGGACTTCAAATCTCACTGTTTCCTTTCTCCGTCAACCCTCTTCTCCCAACTCTTGCAAGTTCTATAAAATTCCCATCCTGCAATTCCATAAATCCTGTCCGTGAAGCTCTGTAAATCCCTTGTCTGCAGCGTAACACCTTTTCCCCTTCAGGAAGAAAAAATTAATTTTTATCAACTGGCAACATAACCATTTTCGCTGTGACCTGCGTCAGAATATTTCACTAAACCTTTCTCGTTGTTGTCTGTCTTTGACACGCTAACACCAGTATAGTATATCCTCTCATCAGAGGCAGGAGGAACACTATGACCTGGATTACAACAAGTTTCTGTAGTGAAAAAAAATATATCACTGAACCAACAATACAGTCGCTTTACATCCCCATTTGTGCACTCGTCGGGAGAAGAGGGAACGAATATCAAAGGAATTGCTAAGCAAACTGCAAGTATCCTGTGCAAGAAGAACAGCTAATATGCCTATGGTTGTGGTTTGCCGCTGTGATCTCGTGCATTCCACTGTAGCTGAAACTGCTTATGCCTGACACCTCTGCTCACCCAGAAGCAAATAGGTTGCCGTGTGTCAGTGGACTGTTGTGGACAGCACTTTGTATGGTGGTAATATACCTTAGATTGAGCTGGGCTAAGCAATGATCTAAGTGGGCAAATAGATATTTAGCTTACAAATAAATAGAACCCGAAGAGTAATAGCAAGCAGTGAAGTCGGTAGCTGCCACAATGAAAAGTTCTGTTCCTCAAGGCACAGTATTCGACATATTTCTTTCGTTTTCAACATTGACAGAGACATAAATCATACAACTGCCATCTTTTGCAGACGATACTAGAATCTGTACGATTCTAAGCTTAAATAAACTAAGTCTTCCAGTGGGCCAATGTCAATGATATGATGCTTAATGAGGACATATTTCATTTAAGAAAAAAAAAAGGGGAAATAATAACTAGAACGGTGTATAAGGTAAACTATAATAACTCCATAGAGTGGATATTTATTGTAGACAAATACGTGAGTAATATTAGTTGAGTAAATACTGTTGGTTGTATAGAACTGTATGAATATGCAGGGTGTCTCTCATACGTAACGAATGTTCAATCCTATGCCCATTTAAAGTTACGACTCACTGCAAGCGTCATACGGTGGATGCGAGAGAGAGGTGGTGTGGTTTCAAGGCATGAATTGGAACACGCGTGAGTACAATAGGATTTGGAGTGTCGAGAGTTAACTAAATGCTCTCGACTGTGTGTGTGTGTGTGTGTCTCCAGACATCCTGTAGTGGCATTAATTTAGGACATTTGCAAGAAAACGGTTCACACGTCTCACCTTCGCCTACCAAATCCAGTTGACTAATTCTTAATTGATTTGTTATTGCTTGTATCTAAATGTTTAGATCACATATAGTTAAGTTTTGTGCTTGTGTGTCCCAACAAGTCTGTGTTGTTGGTTGATGGTGACTGTGCTAGTCAATGTTGTTGGTTGATGGTGACTGTGCTAGTCTATGTTGTTGGTTGATGGTGACTGTGCTAGTCTATGTTGTTGGTTGATGGTGACTGTGCTAGTCTATGTTGTTGGTTGATGGTGACTGTGCTAGTCTATGTTGTTGGTTGATGGTGACTGTGCTAGTCTATGTTGTTGGTTGATGGTGACTGTGCTAGTCTATGTTGTTGGTTGATGGTGACTGTGCTAGTCTGTGTTGTTGGTGGATGGCGACTGTGCTAGTCTATGTTGTTGGTGGATGGTGACTGTGCTAGTCTATGTTGTTGGTTGATGGTGACTGTGCTAGTCTATGTTGTTGGTTGATGGTGACTGTGCTAGTCTATGTTGTTGGTTGATGGTGACTGTGCTAGTCTATGTTGTTGGTTGATGGTGACTGTGCTAGTCTATGTTGTTGGTTGATGGTGACTGTGCTAGTCTTTGTTGGTTGATGGTGACTGTGCTAGTCTATGTTGTTGGTTGATGGTGACTGTGCTAGTCTGTGTTGTTGGTGGATGGCGACTGTGCTAGTCTATGTTGTTGGTGGATGGTGACTGTGCTAGTCTATGTTGTTGGTTGATGGTGACTGTGCTAGTCTGTGTTGTTGGTGGATGGCGACTGTGCTAGTCTATGTTGTTGGTTGATGGTGACTGTGCTAGTCTATGTTGTTGGTTGATGGTGACTGTGCTAGTCTATGTTGTTGGTTGATGGTGACTGTGCTAGTCTGTGTTGTTGGTGGATGGTGACTGTGCTAGTCTGTGTTGTTGGTGGATGGCGACTGTGCTAGTCTGTGTTGTTGGTGGATGGCGACTGTGCTAGTCTGTGTTGTTGGTGGATGGCGACTGTGCTAGTCTATGTTGTTGGTGGATGGTGACTGTGCTAGTCTGTTGTTGGTGAATGGTGACTGTGCTAGTCTATGTTGTTGGTGGATGGTGACTGTGCTAGTCTATGTTGTTGGTTGATGGTGACTGTGCTAGTCTGTGTTGTTGGTGGATGGTGACTGTGCTAGTCTATGTTGTTGGTGGATGGTGACTGTGCTAGTCTATGTTGTTGGTTGATGGTGACTGTGCTAGTCTGTGTTGTTGGTGGATGGTGACTGTGCTAGTCTGTGTTGTTGGTGGATGGTGACTGTGCTAGTCTATGTTGTTGGTGGATGGTGACTGTGCTAGTCTATGTTGTTGGTGGATGGTGACTGTGCTGGTCTATGTTGTTGGTGGATGGTGATTGTGCTAGTCTGTGTTGTTGGTGAATGGTGACTGTGCTAGTCTATGTTGTTGGTGGATGGTGACTGTGCTAGTCTATGTTGTTGGTTGATGGTGACTGTGCTAGTCTGTGTTGTTGGTGGATGGCGACTGTGCTAGTCTATGTTGTTGGTTGATGGTGACTGTGCTAGTCTGTGTTGGTGGATGGCGACTTTGCTAGTCTATGTTGTTGGTGGATGGTGACTGTGCTAGTCTATGTTGTTGGTGGATGGTGACTGTGCTAGTCTGTGTTGTTGGTGGATGGTGACTGTGCTAGTCTGTGTTGTTGGTGGATGGTGACTGTGCTAGTCTATGTTGTTGGTGGATGGTGACTGTGCTAGTCTATGTTGTTGGTGGATGGTGACTGTGCTAGTCTATGTTGTTGGTGGATGATGACTGTGCTAGTCTATGTTGTTGGTGGATGGTGACTGTGCTAGTCTATGTTGTTGGTGGATGGTGACTGTGCTAGTCTATGTTGTTGGTAGATGCTGACTGTGCTAGTCTATGTTGTTGGTGGATGGTGACTGTGCTAGTCTATGTTGGTGGTGGATGGTGACTGTGCTAGTCTGTGTTGTTGGTGGATGGTGACTGTGCTAGTCTGTGTTGTTGGTGGATGGTGACTGTGCTAGTCTATGTTGTTGGTGGATGGTGACTGTGCTAGTCTATGTTGGTGGTGGATGGTGACTGTGCTAGTCTGTGTTGTTGGTGGATGGTGACTGTGCTAGTCTGTGTTGTTGGTGGATGGTGACTGTGCTAGTCTATGTTGTTGGTGGATGGTGACTGTGCTGGTCTATGTTGTTGGTGGATGGTGATTGTGCTAGTCTGTGTTGTTGGTGAATGGTGACTGTGCTAGTCTATGTTGTTGGTGGATGGTGACTGTGCTAGTCTATGTTGTTGGTTGATGGTGACTGTGCTAGTCTGTGTTGTTGGTGGATGGCGACTGTGCTAGTCTATGTTGTTGGTTGATGGTGACTGTGCTAGTCTGTGTTGGTGGATGGCGACTTTGCTAGTCTATGTTGTTGGTGGATGGTGACTGTGCTAGTCTATGCTGTTGGTGGATGGTGACTGTGCTAGTCTATGTTGTTGGTGGATGGTGACTGTGCTAGTCTGTGTTGTTGGTGGATGGTGACTGTGCTAGTCTATGTTGTTGGTGGATGGTGACTGTGCTAGTCTATGTTGTTGGTGGATGGTGACTGTGCTAGTCTATGTTGTTGGTGGATGGTGACTGTGCTAGTCTATGTTGTTGGTGGATGGTGACTGTGCTAGTCTATGTTGTTGGTGGATGGTGACTGTGCTAGTCTATGTTGTTGGTGGATGGTGACTGTGCTAGTCTGTGTTGCTGGTGGATGGTGACTGTGCTAGTCTATGTTGTTGGTGGATGGTGACTGTGCTAGTCTATGTTGTTGGTGGATGGTGACTGTGCTAGTCTATGTTGTTGGTGGATGGTGACTGTGCTAGTCTATGTTGTTGGTGGATGGTGACTGTGCTAGTCTATGTTGTTGGTGGATGGTGACTGTGCTAGTCTATGTTGTTGGTGGATGGTGACTGTGCTAATCTGTGTTGTTGGTGGATGGTGACTGTGCTAACCTGTGTTGTTGGTTGATGGTGACTGTGCTAGTCTGTGTTTTTGGTTTATAGTGACTGTGCAAGTGTGTGTTCTTGGTTGATGAAGGTGACTGTGCTAGTAAGTGTTCTAGACCGCATAGGCACCCAGTAAGCTTAGCAGAAGCGCAACAGAACACCACCAGTAAGCTTAGCAGGAGCGCAACAGAACACCACCAGTAAGCTTATCAGAAGCGCAACAGAACACCACCAGTAAGCTTAGCAGGAGCGCAACAGAACACCACCAGTAAGCTCAGCAGAAGCGCAACAGAACACCACCAGTAAGCTTAGCAGGAGCGCAACAGAACACCACCAGTAAGCTTAGCAGGAGCGCAACAGAACACCACCAGTAAGCTTAGCAGGAGCGCAACAGAACACCACCAGTAAGCTCAGCAGAAGCGCAACAGAACACCACCATTAAGCTTAGCAGGAGCGCAACAGAACACCACCAGTAAGCTTAGCAGGAACGCAACAGAACACCAGTAAGCTCAGCAGGAGCGCAACAGAACACCACCAGTAAGCTTAGCAGGAGCGCAACAGAACACCACCAGTAAGCTTAGCAGGAGTGCGCACGAACACGCGCGTGTGTTCTACATTAGTTCATTTAGTACCCAAGGGAAAGCTATCTCCAGTTCTTGGATCAAGAGCTTCTCAGAGGTATCGAGGTATCCCTCTCTGCATTAGGGAAAACCTTACGTAGTGGAACACTTGCCCTTCCCCTCTAGTAATCCATTACCCAACCCTAATAAAGAGACCTCTTCATTTGTCATCCTCCAAGGCAAATTACTCCATGGACAATGGAAGATCATAGCTTGGAGGGGAGTGGGAATGGACTGAGAGGGATGTAGGGGAAGGGGGTTAAAGGCGAGGGGAAAGCGTGGGTGTTGGCTGGGTGAGGGAGGGGATTGATGAGGGGCGTGGGTGGTAGACCTCCTGTGGTCACCTTGCGGCTCTGACACACGTGTGGTCATAATGTAAATCTCTCAGGATTTTATCACCGTGACGATGTGTGAGGATCAGTGTACACGTGCAGCTCTCACGTGCCTCTGGCGCGCACACCTGCACGTGCTGTTATCACGTGCCTCTAATACGTACACCTGCACGTGCCTTCCTCACACACACACACATACACAAACACACATGAGATTGGCTGAAAAGCTAGAGGAGCAGGCAGGAATAATAAGGAAAGTACTGTACTGCAATGGATCAGGGAATACCTGACAGAAAGGAAGCAACGTGTATTGGTACGTGACGAGGTGTCAGAGTGGATGCATGCGTTGAGTAGGGTGTCACAAAGTAAGTCCAAGGTCCGGTGCTATTTCTTGAACATATTAATGATATGACGGAAGGGATAGATTCAGAAGTGTCCCTGTTCGCAGACGATGTGAAACTAATGAAGAGAATACAGGCGGACAAGAATCAGATAAGAATACAAAGGGATCTGGACAGGCTGCAGATCTGGTCCGGCAAATGGCTACTAGAGTTTAAACCCACCAAGTGCAAAATTGTGAAGCTTAGAGAAGGACAGAGAAGACCGCAGACGGAGTACACCCTAGGAGGTCAAAGTTGCAAAAATCACTCAAAGAAAAGGATATTGGGGTGAACATCATATCGAGCACATCTCCTGAGGCGCACATCAACCAAATAACTGCTGCAGTATATGGTGCCTGGCAAACCTAGGAATAGCGTTTCTATATCTAAGTAAAAAATCATTCACGATACTATACATCGTGTACGTCAGGCCCTTATTAAAGTATGCAGCACAGTATAGAACCCACACCTGGTCAAACACGTCAAGAAATTGGAGAAAGTACAAAAGTTTGCAGCAAGACTAGTCTCGGAGCTAAGGAGCATGTCCTATGTGGAGAGGTTAAAGGAACTCACTTGACACTGGAGGGCAGGAAGAATAGAGGGACATGGTAGCGACGTATAAAATACTGAGAACTGACATGGTGGACAGGGACAGAATGTTTCAGATATAGGACACAGCAACAAGGGGTCACAACTGGAAGTTGACAACTCAGATGAGCCATAGGGGATGTTAGGCAGTACTTCTTCAGCATTAAGTTGTCAGGAAGTGGAACAATTTGGAGAGTAAAGTAGTGAAGGCAGAATCCATACATAGCTTGAAGATGAGATACGATAAGGCTCTTGGAGCAGGGAGAGAGTGGATCTAGTAGTGACTAGCGGAGAGGCGGGTCGAGGAGTTATAAATCGACCCCTGCAACCACAAATAGGTGAACAAGCACGCACACACACACACACGCACACGCACACGCACACACACACACACACACACACACACACACACACACACGCACACACACACACGCACACACACACACACACACTACACCGTGTATGTCAGGCCCATACTGGAGTATGCAGCACCTGTTTGGAACCCGCACTTGATAAAGCACGTCGAGAAACTAGAGAAAGTACAAAGGTTTGCCACAAGGTTAGTTCCAGAGCTAAGGGGAATGTCCTATGAAGAAAGATTAAGGGAAATCGGCCTGACGACACTGGAGGACAGGAGGGTCAGGGGAGACATGATAACGACATATAAAATACTGCGTGGAATAGACAAGGTGGACAAAGACAGGATGTTCCAGGGAGCGGACACAGAAACAAGACGCCACAATTGGAAGTTGAAGACACAAATGAGTCAGAGAGATATTAGGAAGTATTTCTTCAGTCATAGAGTTGTAAGGCAGTGGAAAAGCCTAGAAAATGACGTAGTGGAGGCAGGAACCATACACAGTTTTAAGACAAGGTTTGATAAAGCTCATGGAGCGGGGAGAGAGAGGGCCCAGTAGCAACCGGTGAAGAGGCGGGGCCAGGAGCTAAGACTCGACCCCTGCAACCACAAATAGGTAAGTACACCCGTGGGTCCGTGGGGTGAAGACGTGGGTGTTACAAAAACCGCGATTCTAAAAGCTTAGAGATCTCCAGTGAATACTAGAAAGGACTGCCCTTCTAGCATCCAGCCTGTTACTGTGTTTTCGTAACAAGTAGTCAGTATCCTTGTCCAATTATCCATTAAAATTCAGTATTATTCAATAGTGCTTCAGG
>NC_091365.1:13041621-13049121 GCF_038502225.1 Cherax quadricarinatus | reverse complement strand
AAGGACACTACCAGAGTGAGACTGGAGGATGAACCAGCAAGATTGGACCTTGTGTTCACCCTGGGCAGCTCAGACATTGAGGACATCAAGTATGAGAGTCCCCTAGGAGCTAGCGACCACGTGGTTCTGTGCTTTGAATACATAGTAGAGCTGCAAGTGGAGAGAATAACAGGAGTTGAATGGGAAAACCTGACTATAAAAGAGGGGACTACATAGGGTTGAAGAACTTCCTGCGGGAGGTCCTGTGGGACAGAGAACTGGCAGGAAAGCCAGTAAATGAAATGATGGAATATGTAACAACAAAATGCAAGGAGGCAGTGGAAAGGTTTATTCCCAAGGCAACAGTAACAACGGGAAGACCAGAACGAGCCCCTGGTTTACCCGATGGTGTAAGGAGGCAAAAACAAAGTGCAATAGAGAATGGAAAAAGTACAGAAGGCAGAGAACACACGAAAATAGGGAGATCAGTCGCAGAGCCAGGAATGAGTATGCACAGGTAAGGAGGGAGGCCCAGCGACAGTATGAAAATGACATAGCATTGAGAATCAAGACTGACCCAAAACTGTTGTATAGCCACATCAGGAGGAAGACAACAGTCAAAGACCAGGTGATCAGATTAAGGACAGAAGGTGGAGAACTCACAAGAAATGATCAGGAGGTATGTGAGGAGCTGAACAGGAGATTTAAGGAAGTTTTTACAGTAGAGACAGGAAGGGCTGTGGGAAGACAGCACAGAAGGGAACATCAAGAGGGAATATACCAACATGTGTTGGATGACATACGAACAACTGAGGAGGAGGTGAAGAAGCTCTTAAGTGACATTGACACCTCAAAGGCGATGGGACCGGACATCTCCCCGTGGGTCCTTAGAGAAGGAGCAGAGATGCTGTGCGTGCCTCTAACCACAATCTTCAACACATCCCTTGAAACTGGGCAACTACCTGAGAAATGGAGGACAGCTAATGTAGTCCCCATATTTAAGAAAGGAAACAGAAACGAGGCACTAAACTACAGACCTGTGTCTCTGACATGAATTATGTGCAAAGTCATGGAGAAGATTATCAGGAGGAGAGTGGTCAAACACCTGGAAAGGAACAAGATTATAAATGAAAACCAGCATGGGTTCATGGAAGGCAAATCTTGTATCACAAACCTCCTGGAGTTTTATGACAAGGTAACAGAAGTAAGACACGAGAGAGAGGGGTGGGTAGATTGCGTTTTCCTAGACTGCAGGAAGGCCTTTGACACAGTTCCCCACAAGAGATTAGTGCAGAAGCTGGAGGATCAGGCGCACGTAAAAGGGAGGGTACTGCAATGGATAAGGGAATACCTGACAGGGAGGCAGCAACGAGTCATGGTACGTGAAGAGGTATCACAGTGGGCGCCTGTGACGAGCGGGGTCCCACAGGGGTCAGTTCTAGGACCAGTGCTATTTTTGATATATGTGAACGACATGATGGAAGGAATAGACTCTGAAGTGTCCCTGTTCGCAGATGACGTGAAGTTGATGAGAAGAATTAAATCGGACGAGGATGAGGCAGGACTGCAAAGAGACCTGGACAGGCTGGACATGTGGTCCAGTAACTGGCTTCTCGAATTCAATCCAGCCAAATGCAAAGTCATGAAGATTGGGGAGGGGCAAAGAAGACCGCAGACAGAGTATAGGCTAGGTGGACAAAGACTACAGACCTCACTCAGGGAGAAAGACCTTG
The DNA here is from genome assembly GCF_038502225.1 of Cherax quadricarinatus. Lineage (NCBI taxonomy): Eukaryota > Metazoa > Arthropoda > Malacostraca > Decapoda > Parastacidae > Cherax > Cherax quadricarinatus. The sequence continues at coordinate 13,047,409 of NC_091365.1, read as the reverse complement.
GGGTGACCATAACACCGAGCACATCACCGGAGGCACACATCTACCAAATAACCGCTGCAGCATACGGGCGACTGGCAAACCTAAGAATAGCGTTCCGATACCTTAATAAGGAATCGTTCAAGACACTGTACACTGTGTATGTTAGGCCCATACTGGAGTATGCAGCACCAGTCTGGAACCCACACCTGGTCAAGCACGTCAAGAAGTTAGAGAAAGTACAAAGGTTTGCAACAAGGCTAGTCCCAGAGCTCAAGGGAATGTCGTACGAGGAAAGGTTAAGGGAAATCGGACTGACGACACTGGAGGACAGAAGGGTCAGGGGAGACATGATAAAGACATACAAGATACTGCAGGGAATAGACAAGGTGGACAGAGATAGGATGTTCCAGAGAGGAGACACAGGGACAAGGGGTCACAACTGGAAGCTGAAGACTCAGACGAGTCACAGGGACGTTAGGAAGTATTTCTTCAGTCATAGAGTTGTCAGCAAGTGGAATAGCCTAGCAAGTGAAGTAGTGGAGGCAGGAACCATACATAGTTTTAAGAAGAGGTATGACAAAGCTCAGGAAGCAGAGAGAGAGAGGACCCAGTAGCAATCAGTGAAGAGGCGGGGCCAGGAGCTGAGTCTCGACCCCTGCAACCACAATTAGGTGAGTACACACACACACTGGTCGACATACACATACCGTGAGAGTTACTTGGCAGGTTATGTCCAACACTCTAAAAATTATTATGTTTAACTAGATTTTTAAAGACTTGATTCTCGTCTCTCTACACAACAGACTTGATGCTGAAATTGTGGCTGTTTATTAATGCTGAAAATTAGATTATTAATATTGCTATTAACATAATCGTTGTTATTAATGAAACTATTAATTAATTAAAATTAGTAATGGGTTAGTAATGTTAGACGACTGTCACTGAAACATCTTGCGTGTGTAACTAAGGCACGCCTATGTTACACTGGAAACCAACATAAGATTGGTAGGATAATCGAGGCTAGGACCCTGGGTATCTTCAACATGAAGAGATTGGACAAATTAATGAGTGGGAGAGGCTGGGTTTGATTGGTGCCGTGGGTACGGGAGTGAATTCTTGGGTAGCTTTGGGTAGTGGTGGTTTTGATAAAGACCTGCCTTGTATGGCCCAGTAGGCCATACAAGGAATTGATGACTGAGACACTTATGCAACATATGGGAATGAAAACCATTTATTACATATGTCAGACACTGTAACATAGTGGGATCTTGATACAAGGAATTCTTCACTTGTTCAACCTTTGGACTAAGATCTACATACACTAGTGGATGGTTCCACTGTTTGAGGTAATCAGCCCCTTAGCCTGGAGTCGACGTGTTCAGTCCTTCAATCTTGTAGAAAGTACAGCATAGGTATGTATGTATGTATAATGTTCGCCAAGACCGTAGTCCTGGCATGGGTCTCAATCTTGCGATGACCCGTCTCTGGCTCCCGAGGGAGAAAGGTTTCTACAATGATGCGACATATGCTGCTCAAGCACTCTTCTGGTCACTTCATATGGTACATCTCATAATCGACAACACCGTATGTACTCCTAACTGTGGACACTAGCGAGGAGGATATATCGTTATCATGGGCAACAGCTTGTCTGGTTCATTGACTCCATGGTACACTAGTGTGGCCGTCATCTCTGGGTCCTCTTCGGGAGGGGATATCAGTGCTAGTTGCCCGCGCAGTGTCTCAGTAACTTCGCACTCCAGAAGATAGTGTGTTAGGGGGCGCTGGACAACGTGCTGACAGTACTGGCACATCTCCTCAGCCTTATTTACCATCATCTTGGCTGTGAGAAACCCAAACGAAGCCGATGGATGGCGGTACACTGCGCTCTGGACCAGCTTCTATCACATGGAGGGAGTTCTCCCTGAGTCGCTGTTCGGTACCACTGTTGAGATGGGGTATCACCCAAGACCTCTTTCATAAGTTTCATTGCTCTGGCAGCCATCAGTTCGGTTTGTCATAGGCTGATGGGGACAGTAATCCCAACATGTGGATACTCTGTGGCTGCCTTGGCTGCATCATCTGCCGCCTAATTTCCCGGATGCCAGCATGACTGGAGATCCAGTTCAATGTCGATCTGTTACCCTGAACCTCTAAGGCTGTCATTATGCTCAGGATCGATGTGGTGAGGTGAACATTGTCCTGTGGTTGAGGATGGGAGAGGGCATTAATTGCAGAGGTGGAGTCAACGTGTATAACAGGTCGGAGTCGATGTCGTAGGGCGTGTGACAATGCCTGATGAATCGCCACCAGCTCAGCTTGAAGGATCGTGCAGTGGTCAAGGAGTCGCCAGCCTTGTGTGTGACAATTGTGGTACAGTTCAGCTGCTGCTCTCTTCCTGTCAGGGCCGACAGAACCATCTATGAAATAAACTGCACATGTGCGTCCCTCTGCCAGTGCCATGCTTGTTTCAGCATGATTGCTGAGGGTTTCTTGACTGCAGAGACGCTTAGAGATAGGCAGTTGCATGACGCAAACATCGGCCGGATCTGGGCGCCAGGGAGGTGGTGAATGATATCCAGCAACAGGAACGTCACAACTCTTCTCAAGGAGTAGTTGTATAGGCAGCAGCTTCCGTCCAGCAGCTCAAAACGAGCGGATCCAGGAGTAGTCCGTGAAGAGAGTTGGATCTTGTGTCATGGTGTTGTGAAGGCTTACTCAGCCCTGTAACAACTTCAGACAGTATTACCAAGGCTGGCTCCTCCTCAGGAAAATTAATGAATAGAAAAAGAAATAATAATTCACAAAGATAAACACTTTATTATTTATTAGTGCAAAGATAAAACAGTGAAACATGAAGGTGTATCCTATTTGAAAGAAAAATGAAAAATGAAATGAAAAAATGACATTTGAATTCAACGCTAATATGTACAGTTATACTGGGGTGTCTGGTGGAGGTTGACACCGTCTTGTAGAAATTGTAGCCGCTACTGATGATGTGGAGGGGGGGGGGGTCACAGATGTTGGTGACAACCCAATGGCTAGTTCTTCACAGAGTCTATAGCCTTGAATAGTCAGTCCAGATGACAGGAAAGCAGGTTCTTTACCATTACAAAGATGAGGGGTTGTTGTCTGATGTCGCCTACAGTTAATCAGGTAGGCAGATCTAAAAAGTGACATCTCTGGACTTTTGCAAAAGTCCTTCTCCTTCAACACTTCTCGTTGGTTGGCAGGTGACCCGATCTGTCATTCCAAGCTGGAAAGAGAGACAGGTTACCCACTGCTTAAGAAATCACTCTCCATGATAAGTACAATACCTAAAAGACGTGGTGATTATCAAAACATCTAACATGGAGATCAAGGCTGAAAGGACTAAGTTTATTATTGGTCAAAAGTGAAGCTTTCAACCAATAAGTCCACTAGAATAGGAGCAGGCTTTTACTTACAGTTGTGCTGGGAGCTGTGAGTCGAGTGATTTCTGTTTGGCCGGAGCCCCACACGTCACCTTTCGGGGTGGGGAGAAAGGTGGGGAGATAGCGGGAGCTAGACTTACCCCGCCTTAACAAGCAGCCGGCAATCAAACTATCGTTACCATATACTCGCTCGCTACTCCTATCTGTTGAACTTTTCCCTCACAGTTGTCAATATACCTTGCTGCCGATGCAGAATCGTGGCTACTTTGCAGGCGTTTATGTATCTTACTCTGTCAGCCAGGGAAGGAAGCCGGGCCTCAGATCTGAGACATACTGTGTTGGTCCAGATGGGGGCCCCAAGCATAGTTCTTATCGCCTGGTTTTGTACGACCTTCACCCTTTGTCTGCTCTGCGGGAAGAGATGAGCTAACGCTGGTGCACCATAGTCAATGAGCGAGCGTATAGTTTGTAAATAGTACAAGCGAAGTACATCTTTGCTCGCCCATGCACGGTGCCTCGTCATGGCTCTCATGGCGTTGAGTCTGAGTAGAGCACGTGACCTGACCTACTCGGCCTGTTTCTGAAAGGTCAGCTTTTTATCAATGTAGATTCCCAAGTATAGGTAAGAGCCTGTCCACTCAAGTTCTATATCCTGAATACGTAATATATTCACAGGATCTGGTCCCTTGTACATCATTGCAAGAGATTTCTCAGCCGAGATCTTGAGGCCTAGTTCCTCGCAAGACTGAGTAATTAGGTCCAAAGCTCTCTGAGCCTGTCGCTCCAAATTGCCTTTCCCATTCACTATGAGTGCAAGATCATCAGCATAGCTGAGTAGCTGCGTACCACTATGAAAGGGAAGGCTCACAAGTTCCTGCATAAGAAGTTAAACAGGGTAGGACTGAGCACATCTCCTTGTGGCGTGCCGTTTTCAAGGGTTTTAAAGATAGTGTCCCTGAAAGCTGACACAGGCCTGCCTGTCCCTAAGGTAGGACTCTATCCAGGCCAGGAGGCGTCCTTTGATCCCCTTCCGAGCTAGTATTGCTAGGATTGCTGTGGGACTGGCTAGCTCTAATGCCTTCTCAAGGTCAAGGTAGACGACGATACTAGGTTTTTTGTTACTATCAGCAATCTGGCTTAGTAGGGTGGTTATGCACTCAGCTGTACCCACTCCTTTGGTGAAGCCAAATATGTGATGATGAGGGAGTCCAAGTTTCCATAGGAGGCGGTTTAACACCATCCTCTCAGCAGTCTTGGCTAAACAGCTGGTCAGCGATATGGGTTTCATACTGCCCCGGTCCTTGGGCTGGGCTTTGGAATTGGTACAATGGTAGCTTTCTTCCAAGCTGCTGGGAGTGTCCCGGCCCTCCACGACTTGTTTATGATGTCTAGTATGGCCTCCCATCCACTCTGCCCAGCCCGTGCAATCATGGAGTACGTAACACCATCGATGCCCGGGGCAGTGTCACCTGTGTTCTTAATGACACGTCGGAGTTCCAAGTCCGTGAGGTCTTCATCAGTCACATCTTCCGACTCACATGCAGCTTGTATCGTTAACTGGCGTTGTGGCAGAAGATCCGTCTGTATATTCCGGATGTCCTGTGGGAGCTGAGTGGAGGCTCCCCTGGAAGTGAAAAGCTCCACTAGTTTCTCAGCTTCCTGGGATGGGTTCGGGTGTGCTGGTGGCCTCGGCTTGCTCTTGCCAGTTGCTATGTTGAGCTTACCCCATATCTCAGATAAGGTGGTGTGATGCCCGAAAGTTGAGCACCACTCCATCCATTTCTCAGTTTTTACTCTGAAAGAGACTCTGCGGGCATGCTGCACAATGGCTCTCAGAGTATTCCTGTTCTTTGCCGTAGGGTTACGCCTGTATAGCTTCCTAAAAGAGTTGATGCGGTGGTTCTGCTCCCGCACCTCGTCGTTGTAGTGCATCCTGCGGACTTCTTTGGAATTGCGCACTCTGCTGCCTGGATGAGAGCAGTGATTAGTTCCTGTTCAGCTGTATCACAGTCTTCGGATAGAGTGTATGTGGACCACCAGTCATGAAGATAATCCTGGAACACCTTCCAGTTGGCCCTCTTTACGTCCCATCTAGGAGGCAGCACAACTGTGGGAGGCCAGTTGATGTTGAAGGTGGTGATCATTGCAAAGTGGTCACTGACAAGGTGAGGATGAGTTTCCCATGTGGCTCCTGCTGTGAGTTGTCTTGTCCCGAAGGTAAGGTCGAGACAGCCACCCAACAGGTGTGTGGGGTCTCCATTGTTTAGCAACTTTACCTCTGGAATATCGTGTAAAAGCATTGCTATGCGTCTGCATAGGGCCGTAGAAGTGGCTTATATACTGTAGTCAGGTAAGGCGAAGCAGGAGGAGGCGGGGTCATAGTGGTACCATCCTACTAG
>NC_091365.1:13034121-13036621 GCF_038502225.1 Cherax quadricarinatus | reverse complement strand
ATGTCTCCCCTGACCCTCCTGTCCTCCAGTGTCGTCAGGCCGATTTCCCTCAACCTTTCTTCGTAGGACAATCCCCGTAGCTCTGGGACTAGTCTTGTTGCAAACCTTTGCACTTTCTCTAATTTCTTGACGTGCTTGACTAGGTGTGGATTCCAAACTGGTGCTGCATACTCCAGTATGGGCCTGACGTAAATGGTATACAGAGTCTTGAACGACTCCTTACTGAGGTATCGGAACGCTATCCGTAGGTTTGCCAGGCGCCCGTATGCTGCAGCAGTTATCTGATTGATGTGCGCCTCAGGAGATATGCTCGGTGTTATACTCACCCCCAGATCTTTTTCCTTGAGTGAGGTTTGCAGACTTTGGCCATCTAAACTATATTGTGTCTGCGGTCTTCTTTGCCCTTCCCCAATCTTCATGACTTTGCATTTGGCGGGGTTAAACTCAAGGAGCCAGTTGCTGGACCAGGCTTGTAGCCTGTCCAGGTCTCTTTGTAGTCCTGCCTGATCCTCATCCGATTTGATTCTTCTCATTAACTTCATATCGTCCGCAAACAAGGACACTTCTGAGTCTATCCCTTCCGTTATGTCATTCACATATACCAAGAACAGCACAGGTCCTAGGACTGACCCCTGTGGAACCCCGCTTGTCACAGGCGCCCACTTTGACACCTCATCACGTACCATGACTCGTTGTTGCCTCCCTGTAAGGTATTCTCTTATCCATTGCAGTGCCTTTCCTGTTATGTGTGCCTGATCCTCTAGCTTTTGCAGTAACCTCATGTGAGGAACTGTGTCGAAGGCCTTCTTGCAGTCCAAAAAAATGCAGTCGATCCACCCCTCTCTCTCTTGTCTTACTTCTGTCACCTTGTCATAAAACTCTAATAGGTTTATGACACAGGATTTTCCCTCCCTGAAACCATGCTGGTTGTCAATTATACACTTGTTTCTTTCCAGGTGCTCCACCACTCTCCTCCTGATGATCTTCTCCATGACCTTGCATACTATATACGTTAATGATACAGGTCTGTAGTTTAGTGCCTCATGTCTATCTCCCTTTTTAAAAATTGGGACTACATTTGCCATCTTCCATACCTCAGGGAGTTGCCCAGTTTCAAATGATGTGTTGAAGATCTTCGTTAATGGTACACACAATGTCTCTGCTCCCTCTTTAAGGACCCACGGAGAGATGTTGTCTGGTCCCACCGCCTTTGAGGTGTCAAGTTCGCATAGCAGCTTCTTCACCTCCTCCTTGGTTATATGTACCTCATCCAGCACTTGCTGGTGCACCCCCCTGCTCTGATTTCCTGGAGTCCTACTGGTTTCCACTGTAAATACTTCTTTAAATCTTGTGTTGAGCTCCTGACATACCTCCTGGTCGTTTCTTGTGAATTCCCCATCACCCTTCCTCAGTCTGATTACCTGGTCCTTGACCGTTGTTTTCCTCCTGATGTGGCTGTACAACAGCTTCGGGTCAGTCTTGACTTTCGATGCTATGTCATTTTCGTATTGCCGCTGAGCCTCCCTTCTCATCTGTGCATATTCGTTTCTGGCTCTTCGGCTAATCTCTTTATTTTCCTGAGTTCTCTGTCTTCTGTACCTTTTCCATTCTCTAGTACACCTAGTTTTTGCCTCCCTACACCTTTGGGTGAACCAAGGACTCATTCTGTTCTTCCCATTATTTCTGTTTCCCTTGGGAACAAACCTCTCCTCTGCCTCCTTGCATTTTGTTGCCATATAGTCCATCATTTCTTGTACTGGTTTTCCTGTCAGTTCCCTCTCCCAATGAATGTCTTGAAAGAAGTTCCTCAAGCCTGAGTAATTACCCCTTTTGTAGTTTGGTTTTTCCCACCATATTCCTGCTGCTCTCTCCACTTGGAGCTCAACTATGTAGTCGAAGCACAGAACCACATGATCACTAGCTCCCAGGGGCCTTTCATACATGATATCCTCGATGTCAGAACTACTCAAGGTGAATACAAGGTCCAGTCTTGCTGGTTCATCCTCTCCTCTCTCTCTGGTAGTGTCTCTAACATGTTGATGCATGAGGTTTTCCAGTACCACATCCATCATCTTGGCTCTCCATGTTTCGGAACCCCCATGGGGCTCCAGGTTTTCCCAGTCAATCTCCTTGTGATTGAAATCACCCATAATTAGTAACTTTGCTCCCCCCATGTGTGCTCTCCTGGCCACCTCGGCTAGTGTGTCGACCATTGCTCTGTTGCTCTCATCGTATTCTTCTCTTGGCCTCCTGCAGTTCTGTGGTGGGTTGTACATTACTGCAATTATCACCTTATGTCCCTCAGACTGGAGTGTTCCTACTAAGTAGTCCCTTTCGCCCGTGCCATCCATTCCTTACATTTTCTCAAACCCCCACTGGTTTTTAAGGAGCAGTGCAACTCCTCCTCCCCCTCTCCTCCCTCTATCTTTCCTGAGGATTTGATATCCGGATGGATGGAAAGATTGAATCTGTTATTATTCTGGTGAGTTTTGTTTCTGTG
>NC_091365.1:13006621-13029121 GCF_038502225.1 Cherax quadricarinatus | reverse complement strand
TCTGTGTGTGTGTCTGTGTGTGTCTGTGTGTGTGTATGTGTGTGTGTGTGTGTGTGTGTGTGTGTGTGTGTTTGTGTGTTTGTGTGTGTGTGTATGTGTGTACGTGTGTGTGTGTGTCTGTGTGTGTGTCTGTGTGTCTGTGTGTGTGTCTGTGTGTGTGTCTGAGTGTGTGTGTGTGTGTGTGTGTGTGTCTGTGTGTCTGTGTGTGGGTCTGTGCGTGTGTCTGTGTGTGTGTCTGTGTGTGTGTCTGTGTGTGTGTGTGTGTGTGTGTGTGTGTGTGTGTCTGTGTGTGTGTCTGTGTGTGTGTACTCGCCTATTTGTGGTTGCAGGGGTCGAGTCTTAGCTCCTGGCCCCCGCCTCTTCACCGGTTGCTACTGGGCCCTCTGTGTGTGTGTACTCACCTAGTTGAGGTTGCGGGGGTCGAGTCCGAGCTCCTGGCCCCGCCTCTTCACTGATCGCTACTAGGTCACTCTCTCTGAACCGTGAGCTTTATCATACTTCTGCTTAAAGCTAAGTATGGATCCTGCCTCCACTACATCGCTTCCCAAACTATTCCAATTACTGACTACTCTGTGGCTGAAGAAATACTTCCTAACATCCCTGTGATTCATCTGTGTCTTCAACTTCCAACTGTGTCCCCCTGTTACTGTGTCCAATCTCTGGAACATCCTGTCTTTGTCCACCTTGTCAATTCCTCTCAGTATTTTGTATGTCGTTATCATGTCCCCCCTATCTCTCCTGTCCTCCAGTTTCGTCAGGTTGATTTCCCTTAACCTCTCCTCATAGGACATACCTCTTAACTCTGGGACTAGTCTTGTTGCAAACCTTTGCACTTTCTCTGGTTTCTTTACATGCTTGGCTAGGTGTAGGTTCCAAACTGGTGCCGCATACTCCAATATGGGCCTAACGTACACGGTGTACAGGGTCCTAAACGATTCCTTATTAAGATGTCGGAATGCTGTTCTGAGGTTTGCCAGGCGCCCATATGCTGCAGCAGTTATTTGGTTGATGTGCGCTTCAGGAGATGTGCCTGGTGTTATACTCACCCCAAGATCTTTTTCCTTGAGTGATGTTTGTAGTCTCTGGCCCCCTAGAGTGTACTCCGTCTGCGGTCTTCTTTGCCCTTCCCCAATCCTCATGACTTTGCACTTGGTGGGATTGAACTCCAGGAGCCAGTTGCTGGACCAGGTCTGCAGCCTGTCCAGATCCCTTTGTATTTCCGCCTGGTCTTCGATCGAATGAACTCTTCTCATCAACTTCACGTCATCTGCAAACAGGGACACCTCGGAGTTTATTCCTTCCGTCATGTCGTTCACAAATACCAGAAACAGCACTGGTCCTAGGATTGACCCCTGTGGGACCCCGCTGGTCACAGGTGCCCACTCTGACACCTCGCCACGTACCATTACACGTACCATTCCCTGTTATCCCTGCTTGGTCCTCCAGTTTTTGCACTAATCTCTTGTGTGGTACTGTGTCAAACGCCTTCTTGCAGTCCAAGAAAATGCAATCTACCCACCCCTCTCTCTCTTGTCTTACTGCTGTCACCATGTCATAGAACTCCAGTAGGTTTGTGACACAGGATTTCCCGTCTCTGAAACCATGTTGGCTGCTGGTGATGAGATCATTCCTTTCTAGATGTTCCACCATTCTTCTCCTGACAATCTTTTCCATGATTTTGCATGCTATACATGTCAGTGACACTGGTCTGTAGTTTAGTGCTTCATGTCTGTCTCCTTTTTTAAAGATTGGGACTACATTTGCTGTCTTCCATGCCTCAGGCAATCTCCCTGTTTCGATAGATGTATTGAATATTGTTGTTAGGGGTACACATAGCGCCTCTGCTCCCTCTCTCAGGACCCATGGAGAGATGTTATCTGGCCCCATTGCCTTTGAGGTATCTAGCTCACTCAGAAGCCTCTTCACTTCTTCCTCGGTTGTGTGTACTGTGTCCAGCACATGGTGGTGTACCCCACCTCTCCGTCTTTCTGGAGCCCCTTCTGTCTCCTCTGTGAACACTTCTTTGAATCTCTTGTTGAGTTCCTCACATACTTCACGGTCATTTCTTGTTGTCTCTCGTCCTTCCTTCCTTAGCCTGATTACCTGGTCCTTGACGGTTGTTTTCTTCCTGATGTGGCTGTATAACAGCTTCGGGTCAGATTTGGCTTTTGCTGCTATGTCGTTTTCATATTGACGTTGGGCCTCCCTTCTTATCTGTGCATATTCGTTTCTGGCTCTACGACTGCTCTCCTTATTCTCCTGGGTCCTTTGCCTTCTATATTTCTTTCATTCCCAGCACACTTGGTTTTTGCCTCCTTGCATCTTAGGGTGAACAATGGGCTCATCCTGGCTTTTTCATTATTCCTTTTTCCCTTGGGTACAAACCTCTCCTCAGCCTCCTTGCACATTGTTGCTACATATTCCATCATCTCATTAACTGGCTTCCCTGCCAGTTCTCTGTCCCACTGAACCTCATTCAGGAAGTTCCTCATTCCTGTGTAGTCCCCTTTCCTGTAGTTTGGTTTCATTTGTCCTGGCCTTCCTGCTTCCCCCTCCACTTGTAGCTCTACTGTGTATTCGAAGCTCAAAACCACATGATCGCTGGCCCCAAGGGGTCTTTCATATGTGATGTCCTCAATATCTGCACTACTCAAGGTGAATACTAAGTCCAGTCTTGCTGGTTCATCCTCTCCTCTCTCTCTTGTAGTGTCCCTTACGTGTTGGTACATGAAGTTTTGCAGCACCACCTCCATCATCTTAGCCCTCCATGTATCTTGGCCCCCATGTGGCTCCAAGTTCTCCCATTCGATCTCCTTGTGGTTAAAGTCGCCCATGATCAAGAGCTTTGCCCTGCATGCATGAGCTCTTCTGGCCACTGTAGCCAGTGTGTTAACCATCGCTCTATTGCTCTCGTCATACTCTTGCCTTGGCCTCCTGCTGTTCTGTGGTGGGTTATACATCACTGCAATTATCACCTTGGGACCTCCAGAGTGAAGCGTTCCCGCTATGTAATCACTTTCTTCTCTGCTGTCTCCTCTCTCCAGCTTATCAAAATTCCATCAGTGTTTGATCAGCAATGCCACTCCTCCACCCCCCTTGTTCCTTCTGTCGTTTCTCAGGATCTGGTATCCCACTGGAAAGATGGCATCTGTTATCATACCTGTAAGCTTGGTTTCTGTGATCGCTATGATGTCTGGTGATGCCTCTTTGACTCTTTCGTGCCACTCCTCCCACTTGTTTGTTATTCCATCAGCATTTGTGTACCATACCTTCAGTTTCCTTCCCAACACTGTGGTTTGGGGGGCCTGTGGGGGTGGGAGACCTGGTAGCACACTGTGGAATTCTATGGTTGGGGGTTGGGTGGAAGCTGTGGGTATGGATTGTATTGTGTGTTGGGATGGTGTGATAGGTTGTGGGGTTCTGAGGATAGTTGTGTGTGTGCTTGCCCTTGCTGCTCTGTTCTGCTCTGACTGACCTCTGCTGGTTCCATCCTTGTCTCTTTTCCTAGCTCCTTTCGCTTTTTTGTCCTCTCCCTCAGCTGCTGTCTCTCTGTTTGAGTTCTGTCTCTGTCTAGGAACACCTTCTTGTACTCTTCAGAGCTTTTCAACCGTGGTTTCTCTTGGAGGATCCTGTTCCGCACTGTTTTTGTCCTGAGAATCGGCTTGATCGGTCGGTTTCTCCCCCTCAAGTACCCCCCTATTCTCTGAAAATTTACAATCTCATTCATGTCTTCTCCCCCTATTTCCGTGATGACTTTCTCAATCTCTTTTCTTTCTTCCTGCCGTCTTTCAGTGTGTGTCCTTTCCTCTCTCTCCCGAAGCCCATGGATAATCACTGATTTTGCCCTTTCCTCCTCCCATTGCCTCTCCCTCTGTGACTCTGGTTCCTGTCTGTATGTGGTCATTTTCTCCCTTGATTTTTCCAGTGGCTGTTGTTAGCATGGTTGTGCCTCAGCATTCGACCTATCTCCCTCTCCATCTGCACCCATCTGCTCTTCCCTTCCACTCCCTGGCCCTTCTTTGCAGGCTGATATGACCTTAGCATAATTCATATCTCCTTCCTGTTCATCCTCTCAGCTTCATATTCTGTGTCTTCTCTGGTTACTACCCCTGAGATTTGCTTCAGCCTGTTTACCTCAAATTCTAGGACCTTTACCCTGGCTACTGCAGTTTCGACTTGTGCCTCCCAATTCTTCGTCTCCTTCTCCAACCTCTTTTCCCATTTCACAGAGAGCTCTTCCTCCATTTTTTCAGAAAGCTCTCCTAATTTTCTCTCCCATTCTTGCTCTATCCTTTTCCACTGCTCCTCCATCCATTCCTCCCTACCAGTACCATTGTCATCTGATCCCTGATTCCTGCGAGTCCCAACCATTTTTTTTTTTTTAGTGAAAGAGAGAGAGAAAGAGAAAAAGAAAAAGGGGGAGAGAGGGAGAAAGAGAGAGAAGGGGAGGGTAGAAGGAGGGGAAAAGAAGGGAAAAAGGGGGAGAAAGTGAGAGAGAGGGAAAAGGTAAGAGAGAGGGGGGGAGTGACAAGGGAAGAGAGAGAGAGAGAGAGAGAGAGAGAGAGAGAGAGAGAAAGAAGAGGAAGAGAGAGAGTAAGAGAGGAAGAGAGAGAGGGAGAGGGAGAGAGAGAGGAAGAGAGAGAGTGAGAGGAAGAGAGAGAGGATGAGAGAAAGGGAGAGAGAGAGAGAGAGATGAAGAGAGAGGAGAGGAGAGGGAGAGAGATGGGTGGGGGGAAAGGGTTAGAGGGTCACTTCACAGGAAGGTGTGAAATCCTGTATATGTGTGCGTGTGTGTGTGTGTGTGTGTGTGTGTGTGTGTGTGTGTGTGTGTGTGTGTGTGCATGTGTGCATGTGTGTGTGTGTGTGTGTGTGCCTGTGTGTGTGTGTGTGTGTGTACTCACCTAGTTGAGGTTGCGGGGGTCGAGTCCGAGCTCCTGGCCCCGCCTCTTCACTGATCGCTACTAGGTGTGTGTGTGTGTTTGTGTGTGTACTCACCTAATTGTACTCACCTAATTGTGGTTGCACGGGTCGAGACTCAGCTCCTGGCCCTGCCTCTTCACTGATCGCCACTAGGTCCTCTCCCTCTCTGCTTCCTGAGCTTTGTCATACCTCTTCTTAAAACTATGTATGGTTCCTGCCTCCACTACTTTACTTGCTAGGCTATTCCTATTCCACTTTCTGACGACTCTATGACTGAAGAAATACTTCCTAACGTCCCTGTGACTCGTCTGAGTCTTCAGCTTCCAGTTGTGACCCCTTGTTTCTGTGTCCCCTCTCTGGAACATCCTATCTCTGTCCACCTTGTCTATTCCCCGCAGTATCTTGCATGTCGTCATCATGTCTCCCCTGACCCTTCTGTCCTCCAGTGTCGTCAGTCCAATTTCCCTCAACCTTTCCTCGTACGACATTCCCCTGAGCTCTGGGACTAGCCTTGTTGCAAACCTTTGTACTTTCTCTAACTTCTTGACGTGCTTGACCAGGTGTGGGTTCCAGACTGGTGCTGCATACTCCAGTATGGGCCTAACATACACAGTGTACAGTGTCTTGAACGATTCCTTATTAAGGTATCGGAACGCTATTCTCAGGTTTGCCAGGCGCCTGTATGATGCAGCAGTTATTTGGTTGATGTGTGCCTCCGGTGACGTGCTCGGTGTTATGGTCACCCCAAGGTCTTTCACCCTGAGTGAGGTCTGTAGTCTTTGTCCACCTAGCCTATACTCTGTCTGCGGTCTTCTTTGCCCCTCCCCAATCTTCATGACTTTGCATTTGGCAGGGTTGAATTCGAGAAGTCAGTTTCTAGACCCCATGTCCAGCCTGTCCAGGTCTCTTTGCAGTCCTGCCTCATCCTCATCCGATTTAATTCTTCTCATCAGCTTCACATCATCTGCAAATAGGGACACTTCAGAGTCTATTCCTTCCATCATGTCGTTCGCATATATCAAAAATAGCACTGGTCCTAGAACTGACCCCTGTGGGACCCCGCTCGTCACAGGCTCCCACTGTGATACCTCTCCACGTACCATGACTCGTTGTTGCCTCCCTGTCAGGTATTCCCTGATCCATTGCAGTGCCCTCCCTGTTATATGCGCCTGATCCTCCAGCTTCTGCTCTAATCTCTTGTGGGGAACTGTGTCAAAGGCCTTCCTGCAGTCTAGGAAAATGCAATTAACCCACCTCTCTCTCTCGTGTCTTACTTCTCTTACCTTGTCATAAAATTCCAGAAGGTTTGTGACACAGGATTTGCCTTCCATGAACCCATGCTGGTTTTCATTTATAATCTTGTTCCGTTCCAGGTGTTCGACCACTCTCCTCCTGATAATCTTCTCCATGACTTTGCACACAATACATGTCAGAGAGACAGGTCTGTAGTTTAGTGCCTCATTTCTGTTTCCTTTCTTAAATATGGGGACTACATTTGCTGTCTTCCATTTCTGAGGTAGTTGCCCAGTTTCAAGGGATGTGTTGAAGATTGTGGTTAGGGGCACGCACAGCATCTCTGCTCCTTCTCTAAGGACCCACGGGGAGATGTCCGGTCCCATCGCCTTTGAGGTATCAGGGTCACTTAGCAGTTTCTGCACCTCCTCCTCGGTTGTTCGTATGTCATCCAACACTTGTTGGTATATTCCCTCTTGATGTTCCCTTCTGTGCTGTCTTCCCAGAGTCCTTCCTGTCTCTACTGTAAAAACTTCCTTAAATCTCCTGTTTAGCTCCTCACAAACCTCCTGATCATTTCTTGTGAGTTCTCCACCTTCTGTCCTCAGTCTGATCACCTGGTCTTTGACTGTTGTCTTCCTCCTGATGTGGCTATACAACAGTTTCGGGTCAGTCTTGATTTTCGATGCTATGTTATTTTCATACTGTCGCTGGGCCTCCCTCCTTACCTGTGCATACTCGTTCCTGGCTCTGCGACTAATCTCCCTATTTTCATGTGTTCTCTGCCTTCTGTACTTTTTCCATTCTCTATTGCACTTTGTTTTTGCCTCCTTACACCGTCGAGTAAACCAGGGGCTCGTTCTGGTCTTCCCATTGTTTCTGTTGCCCTTGGGAATAAACCTTTCCACTGCCTCCTTGCATTTTGTTGTTACATATTCCATCATTTCATTTACTGGTTTTCCTGCCAGTTCTCTGTCCCACGGAACCTCCTGCAGGAAGTTCCTCAACCCTATGTAGTCCCCTCTTTTATAGTCTGGCTTTTCCCATTCAACTCCTGTTACTCTCTCCACTTGCAACTCTACTATGTATTCAAAGCACAGAACCACGTGGTCACTAGCTCCTAGGGGACTCTCATATGTGATGTCCTCAATGTCTGAACTGTCCAGGGTGAACACAAGGTCCAATCTTGCTGGTTCATCCTTCCCTCTCACTCTGGTAGTGTCCTTAACATGTTGGTGCATGAGGTTTTCTAGCACCACATCCAACATCTTGGCTCTTCATGTTTCGGGACCCCCATGTAGCTCCAGGTTTTCTCAGTCAATCTCCCTGTGGTTGAAATCCCCCATAACCAGCAACTTTGCTCTGCTGGAGTGAGCTCTTCTTGCAGCCTCAGCAAGTGTGTCCACCATTGCTCTGTTGCTCTCTTCATATTCCTCTCTTGGCCTCCTGCAGTTCTGTGGTGGATTATACATCACTGCAATGACCACCTTGTGCTTCCCAGACTGAAGTGTACCTACTATGTAGTCCCTTTCTCCTGTCTCCTCTATGCCTCCCATTTTCTCGAATTTCCATTGGTTTTTTACGAGCAGAGCAACCCCTCCTCCCCCTCTGCCCCTTCTATCTTTCCTCATGATCTGGTATCCTAGTGGGAAGATTGCATCTGTTGTCTCCATGAGTTTTGTTTCTGTAACTGCTATGATATCTGGGGACTTCTCATTGATTCTTTCTTGCCATTCCTCATATTTATTCGTTAATCCATCCGCATTTGTGTACCAAACCTTCAACTTCTGTTCTAATACTGTAACTGTGGTCCTGGGGGAATACTGGGGTTGGGAGAGCAGGAGCCCTGGTGGGGGCCTGTTGGGGGTTGCAGTGGAGGTGGAGGAAGTGCTCCCATAGGGGGTTGCTGTAGGGGTAGAGTTCGTGGTGCGGGGGGTGGGAACAGGGATCGGTGTGTGATGGTTGGTTTGGATTGTTCAGTTGCCTTGGGGGTGTCGTGGCTGGAGTCCTTCTGCAGGTGTTTCTGGGGGGTGTGCTTGTCCTTCCACCTGTTCCTGGGTTATTCTGCTCTCCTTTTTCATTTCCTCCCATTCCTCCTTTCGTTTTTGCACTCTCTCTTTCAGTATCATCCTTTCCTCCTGTGTTCTGTCTCGATCGAGGTACACACTTATGAACTCCTATTTGCCTCTCAGCCATGCTTTCTGCTGCAGGATCATGGTTCGAGTTGATTCTGCCTTGAAAATTACTTTGAGAGGCCGATTCCTTTTCTTTGTGAACCACCCGATTCTCCGAAAATTTGCCACCTGGGTCATGTCTCCCTCGCCTATCGCCTTTATGATACCTTCAATCGCTTTTTTCTCCTCCTGCTTTCTTTCATCATAAGTTCCCCTTCAGCTTCGTCTAGCACATAGACAAAAACTGATCTCTCCCTTTCCACCTCCCACTGTGACTCCCATTGCATCCTCTGAGGTGTTTTAGTTCCTTCCCGTGGAGTGTTCCTTCCTTCAGTCCCTTCCCTAGCTGTAGCTCCTATGCTCATTGGTTTGTCCTTCCTGCTTACCTGTTCCTGGCCCCCACAAGTGTCTGGTAAGGTCCCTGCACATGTCCTAGTTCCTTCAATGTCTTCCAACCTCTCATTCTGTCCTAGTGTGCTCCCTGTCTTTGTTTTGGCCCCTTGTGGGTGTGTGTGTGTGTGTGTGTGTAGGTATGTGTGTGTGCGTGAGCTGACAGAATTGCCTTTGCAGGAGTTGAGACTCAGCTCCTGGCCTCTGCCTCAGGCATGACTTTTCTGTTTTTGTCGGGCTTTGCATCTTCTCTTGTATGTGAGCATTGTTTTCCTCCGCTTGTGTGTGTGCGTGTGAGAGAGAGAGACACACACACACACACACACACACACACACACACACACACACACACGCACACACACACACACACACACACACACAGACCCCCCCCCCTCTCCATCTCCAATACCTGCATCTACACCCAATCAAAATTTCGAGCGGAGTCTTCGCCAAAAAAATCTATAAAGGGAAACAAAACAGGTGTTGGAGGGGCCGGCTGGCCCGGAACCGGGACAAAGCCAAATTAATTATGATCGCTGTTGAAATCAAAGCTTAAAATTTAATTTCAATTATTGCTTTGTGTCGCGCAATCTGAAACCTATAATGGAGGCCATTAATTTGGCCAGCACACTTTCCAGCGTTGCAACATGGCCACAATTACTCCTGCGATCAATCCTCTGTTTGCAGATTTTCTAATTGACTTTCATGTTTTGATTCATTCGCGAATTTTTCTTCTGTGGTCCTGGAGCGAAGGACGGGAGGCTGTTATAGCTAGTCTTGTCAGCTGGTCGGAGAGGGAGGAGGGAGGGACGTGGCTGTAAGATTGGTGTGATCGGACGTAGCTATAAGACTGGTGTGGTCATAGGGGGAGAAGGAAGGACGTGGCTACAAGACTGGTGTGATCGGACGTAGCTACAAGACTGGTGTGGTCATAGGGGGAGAAGGAAGGACGTGGCTACAAGACTGGTGTGATCATAGAGGGAGAAGGAAGGACGTAGCTACAAGACTGGTGTTATCGGACGTAGCTACAAGACTGGTGTGATCGGACGTAGCTACAAGACTGGTGTGGCCATAGGGGGAGAAGGAAGGACGTGGCTACAAGACTGGTGTGATCATAGAGGGAGAAGGAAGGACGTAGCTACAAGACTGGTGTTATCGGACGTAGCTACAAGACTGGTGTGATCGGACGTAGCTACAAGACTGGTGTGGTCATAGGGGGAGAAGGAAGGACGTGGCTACAAGACTGGTGTGATCGGACGTAGCTACAAGACTGGTGTGATCGGGGAGGGAGGAGGAAATTACAGACTAGCAGTGTTAGTCTTGTTAGCCGAGCTGAGAAGGAGATGCAGGAGGAGAAGGAAGAGGAGAAATCAAGGAGAGAAAGATAGGGAGTGGCGAGAGGTGATAAAAAAAAATGGACAAGAATAATAGGAAAAATAGGAGTGATAAATGACTTATAGAGAGAGAGTCGGAGACTCCTCATATTCCTTACCGTTTCCCCTTTTCTCCCGTTTTTCTTCTCCCTCTCTCATTCCCTTCTTGCCCACACATCCTCTTCCCTGCTTCCCTTCCCTGTTCTCCTGGTTCCCAGGGGCCACCGCTGGCACGGGCCCCGCGTTTCCCAGGGATAAATTGTATTGTGTCATTTAGTGTCATATTTACCCCGATCCCCCGTGATGTGTGGGGCGTGGGTGCGTTGGGGAGCCTAGCTCCTCGGTCCTCCCTTCTTCCCTTCCTCTCTCTCTCTCTCTCTCTCTCTCTCTCTCTCTCTCTCTCTTTTACATAAGGGTTTCACAGGGTTAGGTTATTATTTCCTAACTTTAGTTACCAGCTAAGAGCTGTTACCTACTTCAACTCACTTAAAAGCCTATTTATTATGAAACATACAAATAGGGAATAGGATGAACGTGGCGCTATTTGTGGGCTAGCGAATTCATTTTGTCTACCGACTTTATATTCTCGATGTCATTATGCTGTGCGAACATATTTCAGACTCAAGTCATTCTAGAAATGAATGATCTCAGATGAAGTGATGTTTTTGAGAAGGGTACAACCAGAGTGCAGCTTCTCTTTACTGCCCGTCTTGTTGTGTAGAAGCTGTCTTCTCGTTGACAACGAAGTGGCTCCAAGTGTGGTACCTCAACATTCACTGAGGCTACCCACTTCTCTCCGGTGTTGAAGGCTTTGCTGAAATACCATATCTGTCCAAGCCGGGTGCAGACGAGAGAGAAGTTTACTTATTCTATTCTCTATTCTGTCAAATCGTAGATGAGACGGGGTGGGAAGGGGGGTCAATCCAAGAAAGTGAGTATACTCAAGGAGTCTTGCAGCCTTTACTTTCGAGTAAAGACGATATACGCCTTAGGGCTGGTAGCGTCGTGGCTGCCTTGTTTGATTTACTGCGTGATTTTTTATAGTTTAGAATCAAATCTTACCCCTTTAATATCAACCCCATCCCCGTGCACCAACACACTCCCTTCATTCCTACCATTGCTCCAGTATTACCATCATGGTGCCCAGGAACAAATATAACCTGTCATCGTTTGTCCCAGGTTGATATAGCTGTAAGCTGGTGATTGATGCAACTGAGAGCAGCTGGTATTTTCTCTCTTGGATAAGTTAATGCCAGAGGACAGTCGTCTGTATATGTATGGGATTCCGAGACGAGTTGAAGATCATTGAGGTAAACATTCCATGACAATGGCCCAAATACACTTCCCTGTGGAACACTGACACTGTCTTGTTGAGTATGTCCCTTCGGGAACTGCTCCTACAAATTTACCTTGAAGGTAAGCACTAAGTAGGCATAACGCAGAGCCAAAAACTCTTAGTAATTCCTGTTTTGTCTCTCCCTCCCTCCCTATCTTCCTTTTTTCTCTCTTTCTCACTTTCTCTATTTCTCTAAGAGGAGAGAGAGAGGGAGGGGAGGGGTCAGAGAGAAACAGACTGAAAGATAAAAAATGGTAATGCGATGTCCCAGAAAGAAATTAAATAAATTACTATAATAATGGAGGATAATTCCGGGTAATAACAACAACATACATTTTGGAAGCAGCGGTAATGAACGTGATATTTTGCTAGTTATACTAATTGTAATAACCGGAATAAATCACTATTTTTTTTTTCAGACTAGCCGAGCATTTTGGGCGGCTCAAAGAACGACAATATACCACTGATTATATATCCGAAAATGTCTGGAATTAACGTTAAGAATAAACTCCAGCATTTTTAGCTTGCTTTCTTTGGTCAAATATTTCTTAGGCTATAGTCATTTGTTTTCTTTTATCTATATTTAGGCTGGAAACCTATTGAGGGGAAAGGAGGAGGGTAGAAAATTTGATTTAGGAATTGTGGATACATTGGTCGAGCGGCAACCAACTCTGGTAAACTGGTAAACAGAAAATGTGTAAATGACAGATACCGTTTACACAAACCTTGATAAATAAATATACTCACACCTGCGTTATTCTCCGTGTTTAACTTCGTTTTTTTTTTATCGTGTTTGTGTGTGTGTATATATATATATATTGAGGTTTGTGTATGTGTGCAATTACCTGTTAGTTACCTATTGTCAAAGGCACTTCTCTGTGTGTGTATATGTGTGTGGGGGGGGGGTATGGTAAACTCTAACTCTTGGCACCGTGGCTTAATTTTCTAGCAATTAATGTGAAAGTTATGGCACGTTAAGTTGTGGTGAATGTTTCGATGTTTACCTTCATTATACAGTGAATATTTCGCAATGTTGCAAACAAGAATTAGCACCACTAATTTGTTTAGGCCTACAGGCTTAAGATCTTTTTGTAGTGAAACAATGAAAGATATAACCATACCCTTATTACTCAGTTTAGGTATGTTAAGGTATATTTTCAATATATATCCCTCTTTGTATAATTTTCAGCATAATACAAAGGGGAATGTACATTAAATATGTTATGCAGAGGTTTTCTACTTAATGTTTTGAACAAGTTTATCATTCTGCTACCATTGTATCATCGTTCACGTTATTCCACTTCCATTGTATCATCGTTCACGTTATTCCATTTCCATTGTATCATCGTTCACGTTATTCCATTTCCATTGTATCATCGTTCACGTTATTCCACTTCCATTGTATCATCGTTCACGTTATTCCAAATCCATTGTATCATCGTTCACGTTATTCCATTTCTTTACTGCTCTCTCGTTAATGCTCTTAGCTATCTTTATGGCTCATATTAGTGTATAATTTTCAACCATACCCTCTTATTCTATTTTTGATATCTTGTACAGAACCAGTTTTCGTCTGTTTCAACGACGCCTTGAGTGCTTTGTATGCCATGATCATAACCCCTCTTTTATTTTGGTTCTTTCACAGCTGGAAGAGCAGTCTCTCGCATACCTACCCCCCCCCCCCCCCTAGTTCCCCTCCCGGTTCACTAGATCAGTCCCACGAAGACACTAGATTGGCTGGACTCCTTTCTTTTTTTTTACAAATTTCTCTCTGGGTGTGACTGAGAGTTTTCTCATTGGTGTTGTATATTTGACATCTTTCATATGTATAGAAAAGAAAGTCTTAAGTGTATCTTTTTCTAGGTTTCTGAGTACCAGTCTCAGCACATTGACATTTCGTAATTGCCTGATAGAATTGTTTTCCTTCTTGGTTTTCGTGTGTAAACACGATAATGTCTCATTGGAATGACTTCAAACTTTCAACGTGGTGTATTTTAAAGCTCAGATCCTTAGTGAGCTATATGAGTGCTAATTTGCCAGTTTAATTTCAAAATAAGTGAGCCACCTATTGAATCACTAAGAAATTACAGTATCAACTCTGAACTCACTACACCTGTTTTCTGACCTGCTGGAAGCTCCACTGATCTCAACCTACACCAACAGGGCAGAAATTTTTATTCAAAATAAAGTATGTGTGAATTTTGTCTTTATAATAATTTTTAAAACCTTTCACTTTCATTTTTACTCATAGGTGCTTCTCACATAGATACGCTTTATTTTTTTTTTTAAATAAATTACCTAAAAATTGCAAAGTGGCCTTTTACGACTTTTTTGTGATTTTTTGGGGGGGAGGGGGAGAGACACTTCGTATAAACATTCTTAAATCGTGCATCTGATTTTGTTAAAAAAATCTTAAATTTGTCGTAATGCGTAATGGCGGCTCGACTTTTAACTTTGTGTCTATTCTAAAGATATGTCCTTCTTCATCTTCTTCTTCTTCTTCTTCTTCTTCTTCTTCTTCTTCTTGAAAGGCATATTTTTGACCGGTATCAAAAACGCTCCAGTAAAATCTTTTTTAATTTTTTATATATTGACAACAATTGTTTGGCAAATATAAATTTACAATGAATTATTCATCTGTGAAAGACTGCATAAAATAGCATAAAACGTAATTTCTTTCTATTTTCTAAATTTTTCAGTTTAAATATTGTTTTAATTTCAAAGACAGCAGAAAATTTAACAATACATCGTACTGCCTTGAGACAATGCCAATTTAACTACGAAATTGTCTTGACCCGTTTTCTATATATATTACACAAGTAACCCCCACTCAGGAGACTCGCATCATAACGTTTTGATCCGACTTGTTATCAGTTCAACTCGGTCCATTAACAAGTTTCTTAAGGTTATTTGTGTATTGGGACAGAGAGAATTTTCTTTAAGCCCAACAACAAAAAATATTGTTATTTTCAGAGAGATTCACTAATTTGTTTTCTGTAAACACAGCGAGATTCAACAACCCTTGCTGCAGCTTGTGGCAAGGCAGTAGTGATGGGTTGTGAGAGAAGTCCCTGATAGAATTCATAATTTCTGTGATTTATTAAACATCCACAATAATTTCCTTATTTTATGAAATTTGATCTGCTTGGCAGAGTTGTATTACAGTTCTTGATCCCATTGAGGGAGATGACTGATAGGTTCTGTCCTTGCTGACCCACTTAGCTGCGCTCGAAGAATTTTTGTTTTCGATTATAACTGTGTTTCATACGACTGACCTCCAGATCTTATAAATTACAAGTGTGTTGAGCTTCAACAGGTTTTTTCTTGCTGAAAAGATCTAGAATTATATGTTCAGTTTGTTATATCTATGAAACACATCATCCATTAGATCTAAATTTCGAGAGGGTAGGTCTTATTGAGATTGAATTCCAGCTCTTGGGACACTTGAGGGTCTCTTTACAATGCATCTTCTGAATAATCTCGAAAATTAGCGGTGATTGAGAGCTGACATGTAGCTCCTGGGCCTCTTTAGAGCTTTCTAATGTATCTTTTTATGGTGAACTCGAAACATATATCAGGCCCATCATCGAGTATGCTGCACCAGCATGACACCATCTATCATAGCCCAGTGATTAGAGTCGCGGCTCTTGTCACTGAAATCAGGGGATTAAATCCCCGGCTGGAAAAAAAAGCCCCGGCTTTTAACTAACGCCTAAAAATGCATTTTAAGAAACTGAAGGAAGTGTAGAAGCATTAAACGAAACTAATTAGAGAGTTAAGAAGCATATGGTACGAGGCGAGGCTACCGAAAATTAATCTAACTTAAGACATAAGAGAACAGAAGAACCAAAGAAGACATGATAACAGCATACACAATATTCAGAGGAATCGCTAAGGTAAACAGGGACAGGCACAGCCGGAAGTTAGACACAGATGAGCCATAGAGATGTCAGGAAGTATTTCTTCAGGTTGAGTGGTCAGGAAGTGGAATGACCCAGACGAATCAGTTGAGACATGGGGCCAGGAGCTAAGATTCGATCCCACATATTGGTGAATAAATACAGGTAGGCACACACACACACACACACACACACACACACACACACACACACACACACACACACACGCATAGCTTTAAGATGAGGTAAGACAAGGCTCTTGGAGCAGAGGGAGAGTGGAGCTAGTAGCGCCTAGCGAAGAGGCTGGGCCAGGAGTTATGAATCGACCCCTGCAACCACAATTGAGTAGAAATAGGTGAGTAAACACACACACACACACACACACACACACACACACACACACACACACACACACACACACACACACACACACACACACACACACACACACACACAATCAATCGTCCAAATGCTGTACACATTTGACTGAAGACTCCAAATTAACTCCAGGCATAAAAAATTATACACATTTCACACAAAATTATTAAAACTGAAGTCAAACTTATTAGTGTGTATAGCGTGAGTGGGTCTGGTGGACATCCTCGCAGCTGACCTGCTTCACCTGTCTCGACACTCCACTATATTAATGTGGCTATTAAAATGGAATGTTGTATATTACTGCCGCGGCATCGCGCTGATGTTACATTCCTCGCCTCATTTGTATTTGTGAAGGAATGTGCATAGTTTATATGTTTGTGACTGTGTGGGAATGGTGGGGTGGGGCGGGGGAAAGTGTGCGGGTCGGTGGGGGTAAGGAGGAGGGGGTGTTTTGTGTTATGTTTTATGGTACATAACCATACCACGAGTGGGGATAGAACCCACGATCAGAGAGTCATTACGATTTCGTGATTTATGGTACCTAAGATGTAAACTTGTAGCATCTGTGATGTAATGTAGAGCAAGCAAAATACGTGCTAAAGGAATAACTGATAAAGTGGGGAGATGGATCTTCAACTTCCTAACCAATCGAACACAAAGAGCAGTGGTCAACAGAGTTAAATCGGAGGCTGCCATAGTGAAGAGCTCTGTTCCACAAGGCACAGTACTCGCCCCTATCCTGTTCCTCATTCTCATATCAGACATAGACAGAGATGTAATCCACAGCACCGTATCATCCTTTGCGGACGATACTAGGATCTGCATGAGGCTGTCATCTGCTGAGGACGCGGTTAACCTCCAAGAAGATATCAACCAAGTTTTCAAATGGGCAACGGAAAACTGTATGATGTTCAGTAAGGACAAATTCCAACTACTCCGTTATGGAAAACCGGAGGAGATGATAACTAGAACAGAGTATACTACAAACTCTGGCCATACAATAGAGCGGAAAAATAGTGTAAGGGACCTGGGAGTAGTATTGTCTGAGGATCTCACTTTCAAGGATCACAACAGTGCCACGATCACAAGTGCAAAGAAAATGATAGGATGGATAATGAGAACGTTCAAAACGAGAGATTCCAAGCCAATGATTATCCTTTTCAAATCACTAGGCTGGAATACTGCTGTACATTAACATCTCCGTTCAAAGCAGGTGAAATTGCAGATCTAGAGAGTGTAGAGAGAACCTTTACTGCACGTATAAGCTCTGTCAAGCACCTGAACTACTGGGAACGTTTGGAAGCACTTGACTTGTACTCGTTGGAATGCAGGAAAGAGAGATATATCATAATCTACACTTGGAAAATCCTAGAAGGAATGATCCCGAATCTGCACACAGAAATCACTCCCTTCGAAAATAAAAGACTGGGCAGGCGGTGCAAAATACCCCCAATTAAAAGTAGAGGCGCCATTGGTACACTAAGAGAAGACACCGTAAGTGTCCGAGGCCAAGACTGTTCAACAGCCTCCCACCAAGCATAAAGGGAATTACCAATAAACCCCTGGCTGCCTTCAAGAGAGAGCTGGACAGATACCTAAAGTCAGTGCCGGATCAGCCGGGCTGTGGTTCTTACCCTGGACTACGTGCGGCCAGCAGTAACAGCCTTGTTGATCAGGCCCTGATCCACCAGGAGGCCTGGTCGTGGACCAGGCCGCGGGGGCGTTGATCCCCAGGGTAACCTCCTGGTAGACTCCAGGTAAGCATTTATTGCGATTACCTTTCACTTTATATATATTTAATAAAGCTTTAAGTGATGAATGGTTTTGAAAACTGACAAGTTGAAGAATTGAGACACTTATGCAACACATGGGAATCTTTATTGAAGAAACGTTTCGCCACACAGTGGCTTCATCAGTCCAATACAAAGTAGAAATGGGTAAGGAGAGGAGAAGTTCGAGGTAATCAGTCCCTCAACCTGGAAACGATGTGTTCAGTCCATCACTCTTGTAGGAAGTGATGGACTGAACACATCGTTTCCAGGTTGAGGGACTGTTTACCTCGAACTTCTCCTCTCCTTACCCATTTCTACTTTGTATTGGACTGATGAAGCCACTGTGTGGCGAAACGTTTCTTCAATAAAGATTCCCATGTGTTGCATAAGTGTCTCAATTCTTCAAGAAAGCTTTAGATTGAGAGAAACATAGTAGTAGCAATATAGTCCCAATAACTGAATGTCTATTGACTCTTTTCTTACTCCGATCAAAGAACGAGAGAGAGAGAGAGAGATAGAGAGAGAGAGCAATGAGTCTTTGACCCATTATCCTACACTTAGAAGTTCTTCACGAATGAATGTAAACAATTCTACGAAGTGAGAGTCGAACTCATTGTCTGGCAGTCCTGGAATTGCCTCACTTTTACACCCTTTTTTTACACAGCAGTTCCTCGAGTGCCACATGCACCTTCCTTTTCACTCAAGATTTATTCTATATCTTAATCACCATGCACTGCTCCATTAAAAAGAAAACCATAACACGGGCAAGGATAGAACCCGCGATCAGAGAACCATAAAACTTCAGATCGCGGGTTCTATCCCCGCCCGTGGTATGGTTTGTTTGCAATCATGTCATTACGATTTCGTGAGTTACTGCTCCATTGTTATACATGACCAGACCTCCCCAACAACTCTCAACTCTTCTAATGATGCCTTCACAGTCCTGCACTTCATCTTATGCCTTGGATATAAAAGCGTAATGCCAACAGGTATGGGTATGAAGACGATAGACATAGAAGAACGTTTCACTCTGTATAGTGCTCCATCAAGTCATGAATTGATAAAACTATCTCTTGAGCGAAACGTTGTACCAATAAAAGTTTGTCCTGTATATTTCGTTTTCACACCCGTCTTGTTTCCTCACTGCTTATTCGCTGCTCAACATTCATACTACACATTGATCTCAGACACGACAGTTCCACTACCTAACTGCTGCAACATTCAAAGACCATATTTCACACCTGTACAGAAGCGTCGCAACCTTTATATTCCTGATAAATTAGCCTATTTGCGTCTATTATAAAGCATATTTCTTCCTAGGGAATATTTAGCACCCTCGGAGCATTCTTGCAGTAATCTATTCTGTGATTTGCCTCATCCTTCATAGACCCATCTGCCGATATATCCATTCCCCAATAATCTAAACACAATCACTTTTTCCAAGCGCCTTCCATTCTTACCTCTGAGATTTAATTCCTTGTATTTCAGCATATTTTAATCACATTGTTTTTTCTGTATTCTCTTTTAACTCCGTTTAATAAGTTTACCATACAACTCTGTGGATTTTATTTTCTTAATATCTTAGTCACAGTGATCAGCAACTGTAACAACTCTTAAATCATATTTAAGATTTCGCCTCTCCATAACACGCTAAAATTCATTTACCTAACCATGCTCTAAAATAGCATTAAATAGCTATGGTGAAATATCTCGCGATATCACACATCGAAGTCTGTGTAAAACGCGTTTGTTACTAGATTACATTATTCTTCATACCTTCAAACCCTATCCTGCAAGTCACTTTCTTACATAAAAACAATTCAGGTTGCCACACCTGCAATTTTTTTTTTACATTTGCAACACCTGCCTCACCGGTGTTCCCGATCCTCATATCTCACGTCGTTTTCAAATCAATAAAAGCAAAAAAAAAAAAAAAAAAAAAAGCTTGCTTTTCTTATCTAATTCTCTACAATTATAATGTGTGTATTTCCAGTTACACTGCCGTAGTTGTGCCATATACTTTACCTGATATACTTCGTAATTCCCTCTACCAGAGAAAACACACACCGCTCTCCGCCGCTCTGTGCACTTTACATTCTAACTCGTTAACCAAAAAACACAAACCATTCCAACACGTTAATTTATTTGGCTTAAAGCCAATAGACTACAAAAGCGCTATTAAGGTTGCAAATAACCAGTGAACCATCAGTCAGGGATACCTGACCTGGGAACAGGTCATGTGACCTGTTCCCAGCGGTTAGAAGCTTAGGGTTGGTTATTAATTATCTTCTAGTGTTATTCCTCATGCTCTCTGCAAACTGTGAGGCCTACTCCACCCGACCCTATATGGGGTGGGGTGTGAGGGGGGGGGGGGGGCGTTGGTTGGCATCCCGCTTGCCTCTCTCAGTCTGAGATTGGCTAGTGCCTCTGCACTACCACTCTCTGAAAACTTACTTTACTTCTCCTGTTGTTGCCTTTGCAACATTGCACAGCTCCTGATGACGCACTGAGAAGTGTGAAAGTACTTGAGCTAAAGATTTCCACCCCCTGTGGCTTGTCTTGCTTTGTTAAGATCCCCTGTGTGTATAATACATATATCATACACACACTAGCTCCCTTACCTTCGTGTTTGTGTGACTAGTTAATGGTCCAAGTCGGACCGAAACGTCGTGGTAAGCTCCTCTCTTCTATGTGCGCGCATTTCTGTATTGTTCCAGTCACGGTATTGTGCCTTTTTATTCTTTTATTCTTTTATTATTATTATTATTATTATTATTATTATTATTATTATTATTATTATTATTATTATTATTATTATTACTTTTTATGACCGAATAAAAAATTGCCTGAAAATACCAATGTAAAATCAGTGGGAGGGTTTCATAAATTTCGACCTCTTGATGTTATCAAATAACCTGTGATTGGCGACACTATTTGAAGACCGCAGTTTGTCTCCTCGCCCCTGTCCCTGCCCCTGCCCCCTGCCCCTGCTCCCTGCCCCTCATCTTAAGGTATAAATACTAAATGTGCTCCCAAATTGGTGTTTTGATCTGTGGTATTAATCACTGTGGTGTACTTTATTAAGGCTTTCAAATGCGTCTGTGGTATTAATGTCGAGTATTAGGTGGAGGAAGGGAAGAGAGGTGGATTACATCTACCTCTCTGTTACATGGGAGTGTAGTACCCCTTCCTATACGGGGAGAGAAGTGACTGTGACTGTGACTGTGAAGGGACTTGAGCTAGAGTTCGTCACGGCCACGCTAGCTGGAGATTCGTCTGTTAAAACTTGCATTTGTGGTCACAGTGATGCCTGTGCTAACCTTCCTATGGTGTAGAAATATACCTAGTTGGACGAATCTTATTGTGGCTAGCTGGTCTAGTGGCTAACGCGACGGGCTGGAGTTTTGAGACTCTCTGACCGCGGGTTCAATCCCGGCCGGTGTAAGGTAAGTAGGCCTACTACAGTGTTTGTGTCTTGATCAAGTAGGCCTACTGCAGTGTTCGTGTTGGTCAAGTAAGCCTACGCAGATGAAAAATGAGTAGAATGTCCTTTCTGTTTACCCTCCGGGAAGTGACTTCCTGCTCTTCAAAGAGGACCATAGACTCCCTAACCTGTGAAACTGAAACGAAAAGGAGAGACTTAAAAAAAAAAGTGTGTTCTAACAGCTGCTAATACCACGTCCCTTTTATAACTGCAGCATCTGGAGGTAGTTACTCATATACGGTCTTGCTGCCTGAACCCATTTCCCTGCTTTCAGAGACTCTAGCTAGAGCTAAGCTGGTTTTTGTGTGGCGAAAATAAGATACCACTTATTTTGAGAAATTAAAATTTTCTGGAATCAGACACAAATATTTATATGAAAAGAACCAAATGTGTTTTGTTAACTTTGTCAGGGCTTAATTCCTAGCCCTTATGTGGGTAAAAGATGATATATATTATTGATAAATCTGAAATAAGGCACATGTGTAATATTTGGATATTTCATTGAGGAATCGTTGCACCACGAATTACTTCTTCACCCCAGAGATAGCCACAGGAGTGGGGCGAAACGTGGGTAAAGACGTCAAGATCAGTGTTAACTTCATGGGTGGCAGAGATGAAACTGCCATGGGCCAGTCGCCCCGTACTTGGCGTATTCCTTCTTGATCACCGTCTTAGTGGTGAAGAATAAACTTAGCCAAAGTTTCTGAATAAAGTTACCGGAGTTTTGGGCAAGATTGTTGGTGGAAACAATCAAAGGACTCTATAGATATAGCAGTGTGGTTAGGTCTTCCTCTTCCCTGACTGATGAGTTTTGCTGCCGTCCTCAGGATGGACGTGGGGTGCACACCAAACCAACCGCTACTATCCATGGCTGTGGGTTGCACGCGAGGCTAGCCACTATTATCAACAAGACTGATATGGGATGCATATCATACATTAAACTAGCAGCTACCGTTCACAGGATGGGTACGAGATGTACAAACTAGCAGTTGCCGTTCACAGGATGGGTACGAGATGTATAAATAAACTAGCAGCTACCGCTCACAAGATGGGTACGAGATGTACAAACTAGCAGTTACCGTTCACAGGATGGGTACGAAATGTATAAATAAACTAGCAGCTACCGTTCACAAGATGGGTACGAGATGTACAAACTAGCAGCTACCGTTCACAGGATGGGTACGAGATGTACAAACTAGAGGTTACCGTTCACAGGATGGGTACGAGATGCACAAATAAACCAGAACAAGCGTTTATACGTAGCAACGTTTCGCCCTACGTAGAGCTCTATCATGACTTGATAATGGTATACACTGAGCGAAACGTTGACACTAAAAAAAGTTTTCTCTGCAACCTGAGTCTTTCACTACATATCAATATACACTAAACTAGATTACGTAAAAAAGTTGCATACGAAGTAGAGAAAATTTTATTTTTATCTAGTTGTCTAGATTCCAATTATTGTCTAGTTGTCTAGATTCCAATTATTGTCTAGTTGTCTAGATTCCAATTATTGTCTAGTTGTCTAGATTCCAATTATT
>NC_091365.1:12993531-13001031 GCF_038502225.1 Cherax quadricarinatus | reverse complement strand
CACACCGACCTACACTGTTGCAGGATCACCAACCCAAACTTGACATTTCTTTCTCAAACCCAAGCCTTCTCACATATTTGTCTAACCTACTTTAAATTTTACCATAGGTACTAGTTTCAGCAACTATCTGGTAGACTACTCCATTCTTATACAGTTGTTGCCGTCTCTGTTATGTCGACCTTCCACTTGTAGATGATAGTGATATGTATGTCATCATGAGAGAGTTTAGGTTCAGGGTTGAAACATGAGTGGTATACAATATCAACAAGATGAAGAATTAGACACACGTGTCTAATTCTTCACTTTATCGGTATTGTTTACCATTCATGTACAACTTGTCAGACACGGCAGCATTATGGAGTATTGGTACATAAGAGATCTGCACAACCTTCGTGCTTACTACCGGTCCATCCCTTGGGTTTGACCTACTTCCGATGGGGAATCCTGCCTACCAGTGGCAATGTCTTCGTCTGCTACAAGTCCCGCACCTGACGCTTCAAGACTACGGTGCTTATCACCATCTCCAGGGCTGAGGGACTGATACTTTATTGCGTGCTACGTTTCAGTCGCAAGTTTTCAATAATTAGTGTACATACATAAACTGAAGAATGGGACACTTTTGCAACATTTCCCAGATGTTGCACAAGTCTCATTCTTCAACCTGTCGGTTTTTCTAGACTATTTTCATCACATATAAGTCGATAGAGTGACGATATAAATAGTAAACAAATGAGGTATTTGGGAGAGATCCCAATGTAACACAAATAAGAGAGACTAAACAGTACGGTTGTATAGGTGATGGCGGTTTGTGGCACCTCAGGACAATTCATGACAATGCTTCAGAGAATATAAATCAGCGTTAATTTTGTGCAGTTGTATCAGAAGTAGTTTCGAGGAAGGTCTCTTCACATTCCTGCTGCGTAGAACTGTTTGATAATTGATCTTGAATAATTTCGCTTCATTGGGATCACTGTTAGAAGTGCACACATGTGTTATAGTTACTGATTGTGCAAGCGTACTTGTGTTCCCCAACATATCCTTTTAAATTTCGTTAGGGCTTTTGAAGAATTACACATGTGCAATATCTGTGTGTACTGAAGACGTTTCACCATCCACTGACTTTATCATACAAATTCAAGGACATAAAGTGAAGACAGAACTATACGCAGTTCCTCAGCCTGGAGTAGGTGAAGAGTCTGAGGGACTGATTACCCCTGAGTCTGAGGGATTGATTACCTCTTCACAGTGTCCTTGAATTTGTATTAAATCCACTGGTTGGCGATACGTCTACAATAAAGATACCCAGATGTTGCATGTGTGTCTAACACTTCATCTTGTCGGCATTGTATACCATAAATTCATTCTTGAGGCTTCACTAATGTATATTTCCTGGAAACCCCTGCAAAGAAAAATATATACACCTGAGTCACTGCTCTTAGGATCGGAAGTTATGGTTCAAGTCTTCGATGTCAGTGGTGTTATAGATATTCTGAGGTTCTTCGACCAGAAATTGGAGATAACAAGAAGTGTAGACTAGCATTACCAATAAATCTTAGAGACAAAGAGGTATGAAGAAAATTAAGAGTTAAAAAATGTAGAGATAGAGAGGAGTGGAGATAGAGGAGTGGGGTTAGAGAGAGGGGTGGAGGCAAAGAGAGGGATGGAGGCAAAGAGAGGGATGGAGGCAAAGAGAGGGATGGAGGCAAAGAGGGGGATGGAGGCAAAGAGGGGGATGGAGGCAAAGAGAGGAGTGGGGGTAAAGAGAGGAGTGGGGGTAAAGAGAGGAAAGGGGGTAAAGAGAGGGGGGTAAAGAGAGGAGTGGGGGTAAAGAGAGGAGTGGGGGGTAAAGAGAGGAGTGGGGGGTAAAGAGAGGAGTGGGGGGTAAAGAGAGGAGTGGGGGGTAAAGAGAGGAGTGGGGGGTAAAGAGAGGAGTGGGGGGTAAAGAGAGGAGTGGGGGGTAAAGAGAGGAGTGGGGGGTAAAGAGAGGAGTGGGGGGTAAAGAGAGGAGTGGGGGGTAAAGAGAGGAGTGGGGGTAAAGAGAGGAGTGGGGGTAAAGAGAGGAGTGGGGGTAAAGAGAGGAGTGGGGGTAAAGAGAGGAGTGGGGGTAAAGAGAGGAGTGGGGGGTAAAGAGAGGAGTGGGGGGTAAAGAGAGGAGTGGGGGGTAAAGAGAGGAGTGGGGGGTAAAGAGAGGAGTGGGGGGTAAAGAGAGGAGTGGGGGGTAAAGAGAGGAGTGGGGGGTAAAGAGAGGAGTGGGGGGTAAAGAGAGGAGTGGGGGGTAAAGAGAGGAGTGGGGGGTAAAGAGAGGAGTGGGGGGTAAAGAGAGGAGTGGGGGGTAAAGAGAGGAGTGGGGGGTAAAGAGAGGAGTGGGGGGTAAAGAGAGGAGTGGGGGGTAAAGAGAGGAGTGGGGGGTAAAGAGAGGAGTGGGGGTAAAGAGAGGAGTGGGGGTAAAGAGAGGAGTGGGGGTAAAGAGAGGAGTGGGGGTAAAGAGAGGAGTGGGGGTAAAGAGAGGAGTGGGGTAAAGAGAGGAGTGGGGTAAAGAGAGGAGTGGGGTAAAGAGAGGAGTGGGGTAAAGAGAGGAGTGGGAGTAAAGAGAGGAGTGGGAGTAAAGAGAGAAGGGGGGATGAAGCAGAAGAATGGAAGAAAAAGAACAGAGGCGAGTAAAAAGTGATGTTGGGGTGAAATATGACTCCAAACTGACCATGAAGAACCACGTTGTAAATCTTGCCAACAAGGCAGCCAGGAAGCTTACAGCACTTCGAAGTATCTCGCATCTGCTTGACAGTAGGGGCTGCAAGATTCTGAATGAGGCATAAGTACGCTCATACCTTGAGTATGTTGCACTTTCTTGGTTTGCCTGCCCCCCATCTCATTTGCGACTGCTTGACAGAGTAAAAAACAGAGCAAGACGTCTCATCTCATTTCAGCAGAGCCTTCAACACAGGAGGGATGTGGGTGACCTTACTGTTATGTACAAGGCCAACATTGTCAAAGTACCACACTTGGCTCCACTTCGAGGACATCGAGAAGCAAGCTTCTGTACCACAAGATGGGCAGAAAGCAGCACTTTCATCCGAGATCATTTATCCCCAGGATGACCAGAGTCTGGAACTCATTCTTACAGTGTTATAATGTCAACGAGATAGTTACTTGATAAATTTAAAATGCTGGCCCGCAGACGGCTCCAACTTCATCCTGTTCCCTACTTGTATGTTTCATAACAATAAAAATGCTTGTCAATAAAGTTAGGGATTGTTAACCTCTAACCTTGTCAAACCCTGTGTAAAACAAAAAACAACAACAAAAATAATAGCAGAGAGAACCACAATATTAAATTTTGAAAAAGGAAGAGAGGAGAATAGAGAAAGCACAAAAAAATCGCAAAAAGAAAGAGATAGAATAATAAAGTAGAAATGAGAAAAAGATACAAGAAAGATAGGGAATAAGGAAGATGTAAAACACGAAGTTAACAAAAAGTAGGATAGAAGCAGAAAAGAAGAGGAAAAGCAATGCAGAAATAATGGAATGCAACCACGAAACAAGTGTTATTAATATAATGACCTGCCGTTAGAGCTTTTGGTCATCTGACCGAGGCCTTCCGCTTGTTTACCGGTCCACCGAACCACCACCAATTTTTTTGGTATGATTCAAACTCAAGTAAATAAAATTTGAGTTTACCACAGCCACGTACGCCCTTGCATCGTGAAACATGTTTAGCTCTGCTAAGTACATAATGTTTGAAGGATCGTATGGTCCAGTGGTTACAGCGTCGTGAATTTTGATTTGCTTCCCACGGGTTCGATCCTCGGTCAGCAGCAGTACAATCTCTGTATTTTAAAGGATGGGTTTGGGATATTAGCAGTTTGGAGGGGTATGTTACATATATTTATATATGCTTCTAAACTGTTGTATCTGGGTGCTTCTGCAGTGATTGTGATTGTATGAGCGAGGTGAAAGTGTTGAATGATGATGAAAGTATTTTCTTTTTGGGTCACCCTGCCTTGGTGGGAGACGGCCGACTTTATGAAATAAATATAATTATATATATATATATATATATATATATATATATATATATAAATATATATATAAATATATATATATATATAAATATATATATAAATATATATAATGTCGTGCCGAATAGGCAGAACTTGCAATCTTGGCTTAAATAGCAACGCTCATCTTGCCATATAGGACAAGCGAAAATTTGTGGATGCAATAATTTCTCCAAAATCATTCTGAACCTAACGACAAAAATATATTTCACTGTGTTTTAGTATTAAATTATTGTAATCGTATCTAAAATATATTTAGTTGGGTTAGGCTAAAATAAATTGTTCTTATTACAATAAGGTTAGGTAAGTTCCCTAAGATTCTTTTGGTGCAAAATTAAAATTTTTTGAATTAACATTAATGAACAAGATATATATTTAAACGTACATGAGAAAATTTTAGAAAGGACTTAATTTTAAATGAGTTCTTGCTAATGACCAGTTTTACATATTCGGCACAACATATATATATATATATATATATATATATATATATATATATATATATATATATATATATATATATATATATATATATATAAACACACAAACAAAGGTTATAAGAAACATAAACAATAGGAGATATTAGATGAAAGCAAATAAAAGCAAAAAAATATTTACAAATGAAAGAAAGGAGCAACGGGGGGAAGATAAAGAGAAGGAAACAGGTGAGAGAACGGGGAGACCCAGAAAAGTCACCCAGAGGAAGTGTTTAACTCATAATGTGGACACTGGTCCATGTTTACCTGCGTCCTGGCCTCCGTCACCTGCACTCCCACCTCCTGCGGAAGTGCTTGCCTCATTCCACCTTTACCATTTTGCATACATCAGCTGACCGTGTCCCGTGGCCTGCCTGCCACCTCGCTGTATTCACGGCAACACAAAGGGCTAATGGTCCTCTCTGGTGTAATAGCTTTTCAGAATGTCACTTGGAGTCGGTGCTGTGTGTCCCCTCCAGAGTTTGAGATGGTCACTGTTGCAGATGTTGTCTATTTGTCTGTCTGGCTCTCTCTCTCTCTCTCTCTCTCTCTCTCTCTCTCTCTCTCTATCTCTCTCTCTCTCTCTCTCTCCTCGTTATCCTTAACAATACCAGGAAATAAATACGAAAGTATGGATCTGCGTTTATCACTCTTTCGAATTAATTTTACCCCAGCATTTGATTTTCTTGTGACAGTCTCATTTATAATC
Source organism: Cherax quadricarinatus (assembly GCF_038502225.1). Lineage (NCBI taxonomy): Eukaryota > Metazoa > Arthropoda > Malacostraca > Decapoda > Parastacidae > Cherax > Cherax quadricarinatus. The sequence goes on along the minus strand of NC_091365.1, from coordinate 12,995,791 downwards.
ACCTGTAAATCCTTTTCCATTAATATTTAAATATATTAAATTGTTCTCTGTGGGAAAGTGGAACAGAATTCATCCTCCGTAAGCCATGCGTGTCATAAGAATTTGAAAAGATAAATCTTCGGTTTTCTTTTTAGGTCACCCTGTTATGGTGGGATATGGCCGGTTTGTCGAAGAAAAATTCAACTGTCTAGTCTATATTCTTCGCATGGAATATTATTTCTCCCTATTTCAATGAAAGTAACTTTTATCTGCAGTGAAATTTCTCCATTAGTGTTTTTTATTCGCTGGTCTAAGTCTTCTTGAAATGTTTCGCAGATTCTTTTTACTTAGTACAAAATCATTGCAATTATTGCATGGTTGTTCCCAGAGCATACTGGAGTTCAACCCCAGCAAGCACAAGGTTAGGTTAATCCTGGGTAACCTGGTTATGAAATACAGACTTGGAAGACAGTGTCTACAATACGTAAAAAGGATCTAGGATAGTTTTAATTAACATCCTGGGTACGCACGTCCCCTGTGACAGATCATCTAACAAATTAAGAAGAGGTATTAGTCTCAGGAGTGAGCCTTGTCTTACTCCACTATTCTCTCTGATTCATGTTGACAGTTTACCTTTAATCTCTGTATTTTTTTCTTCTGAAGCAAATAATTTTTTTAGGAACTTTAATACGGTAGTCTATATTGTCTTCCGATGAAACATTTTTAACAGTAGGGATTCTTTATTGTTGATTGCAATGTTTTGCCCACGCAGTAGGCCTCTTCAGTGAAATACAGAGGCAGCAGAAGTGATGATATAATCAGTCCTTGGAGAAATAGTTTTTTCAGGTGGTTAGTCCCCAAGCCTGGAGAAGAGTTTGGCTCCACAGTCTGGATCAGTATGAAGCTGGCGCATGAGAAAGGAGTCTTAAATACTGCCGAAGGTGAGGCGTGAAGGTCTCAATGACGTAGCAGTAGGCAGGGATCACTGGTAGAAGTAAGAGGGCAGGGATTTTAGGAGCACTGCAGCGGGTCTACTGGTCCATGCTAAGCAAGTTCCTCTGGATTCCAATCCTTCTCACTCAGGAAGTTGGGTAGATATCTGTATCATCATACTGTTGTGTCCAGATAACTATAATATCAACGTGTTGAAGAGGGACTGACCACCCAACTGTTGCACATGTGTCTTACTCTATAATTTGTCGGTACTGAATACCATTTTAAACACACATTTTCGTAGAACGATTTTAGTTTAGTATTTTGTAAGGAATTATCAGTTTTTAAAGTAAATGGAAATACAATGAGCCTCTCTATTTTCTGTTCATTTTGAGGAACTGTGAGAACTAGTTGTTGTGGCAATAATGGTGTATATTACAGACAAGATGATAACATATACGCAATGCCTATTAAAAAAAAGTGTTTCACCAGCCAGTGGCTATATCAATTCAGTACTGTGGCTACTTGAAGGTGTTTGCACTGAGGACAGTAGAAGACGAGGTAATTAGTCCCCCAACCTAGATGGTGTCCTCCACCGCAGTCACCAAGACTACGCTGGTGAACACCACCAAGGCTGAGGGACTGTTTATCTCGTCTTCAACTGTCTGCAGTCTAAACATATTCAAATAACCTCTGTAGTAAGCCGATAAAGCCATTGGTTGGAGAAACGTGCTTCTTAAAGATACTCAGGTGTTGCTTGAGCGTTTTACTCATTTACAGTTATGATGTAACAAGATTTTACCGATCTGAAATAAAATTCTTTGCTCAGCTTGAGGACCACTGATGTGCCCGAGCTGGGAAGAAACATGGCTTGTAAACCAGGCTGCCCAGCTTTTGAGGCATTTGTGGCCAAGTGGTGAAGAGCGTCACGTGGGAACCATGCCAGTCCTTCTGTAGTGGGTTCGAATCCTGCTGACTTCGATCTTTCCCTGTATATACCCACTTGTTGCTGCGTGGGGCACTGCTATCTATCTATATATATATATATATATATATATATATATATATATATATATATATATATATATATATATATATATATATATATATATATATATATATATGCGAAACAACCACTCTGAAAGAATAGAGAAATTCCAAGCGCTTTCGTGACTACTCACATTATCAAGGAACTATATAGTTCCTTGATAATGTGAGTAGTCACGAAAGCGCTTAGAATTTCTCTATTTTTCAGAGTGGTTGTTTTAGCATATTCTGAAATCACATGTTTACTGTGATCTTATTGCATATATATATATATATATATATATATATATATATATATATA
>NC_091365.1:12973531-12991031 GCF_038502225.1 Cherax quadricarinatus | reverse complement strand
ACCCTGGAAACGTTCCAGCTGGGATGCTGAACAAGCCCTGGAAACGTTCCAGCTGGGATGCTGAACAAGCCCTGGAAACGTTCCAGCTGGGATGCTGAACAAGCCCTGGAAACGTTCCAGCTGGGATGCTGAACAAGCCCTGGAAACGTTCCAGCTGGGATGCTGAGCAAGCCCTGGAAACGTTCCAGCAGGGATGCTGAACAAGCCCTGGAAACGTTCCAGCTGGGATGCTGAGCAAACCCTGGAAACGTTCCAGCTGGGATGCTGAACAAGCCCTGGAAACGTTCCAGCAGGGATGCTGAACAAGCCCTGGAAACGTTCCAGCTGGGATGCTGAACAAGCCCTGGAAACGTTCCAGCTGGGATGCTGAACAAGCCCTGGAAACGTTCCAGCAGGGATGCTGAACAAGCCCTGGAAACGTTCCAGCAGGGATGCTGAACAAGCCCTGGAAACGTTCCAGCTGGGATGCTGAGCAAACCCTGGAAACGTTCCAGCTGGGATGCTGAACAAGCCCTGGAAACGTTCCAGCAGGGATGCTGAACAAGCCCTGGAAACGTTCCAGCTGGGATGCTGAGCAAACCCTGGAAACGTTCCAGCTGGGATGCTGAACAAGCCCTGGAAACGTTCCAGCAGGGATGCTGAACAAGCCCTGGAAACGTTCCAGCTGGGATGCTGAACAAGCCCTGGAAACGTTCCAGCAGGGATGCTGAACAAGCCCTGGAAACGTTCCAGCTGGGATGCTGAGCAAGCCCTGGAAACAATGTGACGTTCGCACATAATCACCTGGTAACTATTTACAGACAGCCGCAGATCCATAAGGACTTCCCGAAACGAACTCTGCCCAGTTGCAAGACGCCCCTCTTGCATTCAACCTCGGGCGCGGCGTCTTCAGTGGAAGGGATCAACAAGGACTTATCCCATAAGGGAATCCTGAGGTTACCGTGGCCCTCTTCCACCGAGCTGGGCTAGCCAGGTATAAATCTCTCGCTCTCTGCTGCCGATATTCCATTGTTTCTTATATTTATTACGCTTCATTTGGTATATGGCGTTATGATTCACTAGGTGCTACAGGAACGAGCGATGCGGAGGGCGTTTGGGAAAATGGGGACTAAGGGGGTAAGGGCTGAGAAGTATGTGTGGGCTTGAGTTCTTGTTTGCAGAACAAGCCTTCATTTCTACGACGTTTTTCTCAGGCAAACACTGAGCAAAATGTCATCAGATGGAAGACGTGTTCTGCAAACTGCGTCTCTTGGCCACATTTGTCAGCACTCTTCGCCCGTCAAACCGGTTCTTGTGGAGTAGGAGGTGTGAAGAAGTATTTGAACACTGCACAGGAGGGAGAGATCTGTCTACGAGATGAGAGACGGTGAAGGGCAAGTGCACGAAGAAAATTAAAATCCCATGCATCGTCAAAGGTGAGGGAGTCCTGAGAACTGGTGGGTCTTCAGGGGCATATCCCGAAAATGGAATGAGAAAGCAAGGGGAGGACTGAAAGGAAAGTGGAAGACTTAGTAGAGAGAATACAACACTCAGGAGGCAGACACAGTAGGTATCAGCAGCAGCAGCAGCAGCAGGCAGAAGTAGGAGAAAGAGTTTGATAAAATGGCATGGACGCAACTAATTTGACATTTTATTACGGCAAGGTTGCTACAATAAAATGTCACATTAGTTGCACTTGTGTCCTTTTATATAAGATTTTGTCGGTAATTCTACCATTATTACTAGAAGTCGGAGAAAGCAGCAGCAGCAGCAACAACAACAGCACAGACAGCATTATCTACAGCAGTAACAACAGTAGAAGATAACAGAAAAAGACAGCAGTAAAGTCGCAACAGCGGCATATGGCAGAAACGACAGAAAAACAGTCATAGTAGTGAAAGCAACAATAGACAATAGTAATCGCAGCGCATGATCAGTAGTCGCAACAGCAGCAATAGTCGCAGCAGAAAGCAGTAGTCACAGTAGTAAGAACAGCAGTAGTTGCAACAACAGAATCAGGCAGTAGATGCAGCAGTAGCGACCAACAGTATTCGCAGTAGCAACAAACAGTAGACAGCGGTAGTCACAAAGGCCACACTAGCAGCAGGTGTAAGAGGAGGCTGCAGGATGGACCTTCCTTGTCCCAAGCTCGGCCGACCAGAGACGGCACCATCCTGGACTTCTCTAGGCTGGGCCTAATTTAGATGCGAGTTAGATTTTGGCGAGAAAGTGTTGGGGTGCACACCTCCTCCGGCCAGCTAATCATAAATAGCCGTTTATGTGACGCGAAGCGCTCGTCGAACCAATCGTAAATAATTGTTTATGTGGCGTGAGGGCAGACATAAACCGTGACACACTGGCAGTCTAGTGGACACGGCTCGTTGTCCAGCACCGCCGCTCTTCAACCACAATAACCACCACAACACCGCCACAACAGCCACCGCGGTAACCGGGACACGGACGAATACAACACCACACTGGTTACATGATCAATTATATCGGGTAGAATTACTGTTGAGAGCCACCTATGTACACTAACCACAAGTCCATTGTAGCTGTGGTGGATGTTTCGTGGCTCCCTGCGGCTCAGCCTCATATCTCCTCAACTGGAGAATAAGTCACAATATTGTGACCATCTCTCTTCTCTTAATAAAAAGAGAATTTTTTTTTTAGGTGTGATTTCTGATTTGCAAAATTGCCTCTTAATTTGCAGTATTTTAGCGCTTACATTTTTCAGTCGAAGTATCTAAGAAAAGTTTATTATTTTTTTATTATCACACTGGCCGATTCCCACCAAGGCAGGGTGGCCCGAAAAAGAAAAACTTTCACCATCATTCACTCCATCACTGTCTTGCCAGAAGGGTGCTTTACACTACAGTTTTTAAACTGCAACATTAACACCCCTCCTTCAGAGTGCAGGCACTGTACTTCCCATCTCCAGGACTCAAGTCCGGCCTGCCGGTTTCCCTGAATCCCTTCATAAATGTTACTTTGCTCACACTCCAACAGCACGTCAAGTATTAAAAACCATTTGTCTCCATTCACTCCTATCAAACACGCTCACACATGCCTGCTGGAAGTCCAAGCCCCTCGCACACAAAACCTCCTTTACCCCCTCCCTCCAACCCTTCCTAGGCCGACCCCTACCCCGCCTTCCTTCCACTACAGACTGATACACTCTTGAAGTCATTCTGTTTCGCTCCATTCTCTCTACATGTCCGAACCACCTCAACAACCCTTCCTCAGCCCTCTGGACAACAGTTTTGGTAATCCCACACCTCCTCCTAACTTCCAAACTACGAATTCTCTGCATTATATTCACACCACACATTGCCCTCAGACACGACATCTCCACTGCCTCCAGCCTTCTCCTCGCTGCAACATTCATCACCCACGCTTCACACCCATATAAGAGCGTTGGTAAAACTATACTCTCATACATTCCCCTCTTTGCCTCCAAGGACAAAGTTCTTTGTCTCCACAGACTCCTAAGTGCACCACTCACTCTTTTTCCCTCATCAATTCTATGATTCACCTCATCTTTCATAGACCCATCCGCTGACACGTCCACTCCCAAATATCTGAATACGTTCACCTCCTCCATACTCCATTTAAGTAACAAAATTTTTACGATGGCCATTTAAGTAATAAAATTTTGATGATGGCTGATATTTCCTTTAACTTCTATGTTCTCTGTTTCTTGCATATTTATTTTTATGTAAAATGGCTAAAGAAGAATTACATAATTATTTGTTTATATTTAAGTAATTTATGTAAGACTTTTTTTTTAATATTTTAGATAAAATGGTCTTAACTCATTTAGAAACATTTAATTATTGCAAAACGAATCTATTCCAAAACGAGTCTACATTTTCTCTCATTTATTGATAAAACTAAATGCAATATTTTTTTCCTGGAAATCTCATTAATCAAGAGTGTTCAATATAATGTTAGAGATTTTTAAATGTAACAATTTAGAACAAAAAAGGCACAGTGTTATGACTGGACTAATTCACAAATAACCCGCACATAGGAGAGAGGAAAACTTACGACGACGTTTCGGTCCGACTTTGACCATTTACAAGTCACTGACAGGAGAGAGTGAACCAGTATATACATTACAAAATCTTTAAATATAATATTCTGTCAATTTATTGTAAAACTAAAAAATTTTTTTTTGGCATAAAAATAGCTTTTAATATTAAATATTATCGACTTTTTCATGCATTGGGAATGAGACTGTGTTGATGTTGCTGTAAATTCTCATATCAATAAAAGGTATACTGAGCTATTTAGTAACTACACACACACACACACACACACACACACACACACACACACACACACACACACACACACACACACACACACACACACACACACACACACACACATCCCAACACAACCTACAATCCATACTCACAGCTTCCACCCAACACCCAGCTATAGAATCCCACAGTACACTACCAGTTCTCCCACCCTCACAGACCCCCAAACCATAGTGTTAGATAGGAAACTGAAGGTATGGTACACAAACGCTCATGGAATAACAAATACGTGGGAGGAGTGGCACGAAAGAGTCAGAGGCATCACCGGACATCATAGCTCTCACAGAAACCAAGTTTACATGTATGATAACAGATGCCATCTTTCCAACGGGATGCCAGATCCTGAGGAAAAACAAAGGGAACAGGGGGGGTGGAGGAGTGGCACTGTTGATCAAAAACCGATGGAATTTTGATGAGCTGGAGAGAGGAGACAGCGGAGAAGCAAGTGGTTACGTAGCGGGAACGCTTCAGTCTGGAGGTCCCAAAGTGGTAATTGCAGTGATGTATAACCCACCACAAAACAGCAGGAGGCCAAGGCAAGAGTATGACGAGAGCAATAGAGCGATGGTTGACACACTGGCTGCAGTAGCCAGAAGGGCTCATGCTTGCAGGGCAAAGCTCCTGATCATGGGTAACTTTAACCACAAGGAAACCGATTGGGAGAACTTGGAGCCACATGGGGGCCAAGATACATGGACGGCTAAGATGATGGAGGTGGTACTGGAAAACTTCATGTACCAACACGTAAGGAACACTACAAGAGAGAGAATAGAGGATGAACCAGCAAGACTGGACCTAGTATTCACCTTGAGTAATGCAGATATTGAGGACATCACATATGAAAGACCCCTTGGGGGCAGCGATCATGTGGTTTTAAGATTTGAATACACAGTAGAGATACAAGTGGAGGGAGAAGCAGGAAGGCCAGGGCGAATGAAGACAAACTACAAGAAAGGGGACTACACGGGAATGAGGAACTTCATGAACGGGGTTCAGTGAGACAGAGAACTGGCAGGAAAGCCAGTAAATGAGAGGATGGAATATGTAACAACAATGTGCAAGAAGGCTGAGGAGAGGTTTGTACCCAAGGGTAACAGGAATAATGAAAAAGCCAGGATGAGCCCATGGTTCACCCAAAGGTGCAGGGAGGCCAAAAACCAAGTGTGCTGGGAATGGAAGAAATATAGAAGGCAAAGGACCCAGGAGAATAAGGAGAGCAGTCGTAGAGCCAGAAATGAATATGCACAGATAAGAAGGGAGGCCCAACGACAATATGAAAACGACATAGCAGCGAAAGTAAAATCTGACCCGAAGCTGTTATACAGCCACATCAGGAGGAAAACAACAGTCAAGGACCAGGTAATCAGGAAAAGGAAGGAAGGAGGAGAGACAACAAGAAATGACCGTGAGGTATGTGAGGAACTCGAGAAGAGATTCAAAGAAGTGTTCACAGAGGAGACGGGAGGGGCTCCAGAAAGACGGAGAGGTGGGGTATACCACTAAGTGCTGGACACAGTACACACAACCGAAGAAGAAGTGAAGAGGCTTCCGAGTAAGCTAGATACCTCAAAGGCAATGGGGCCGGATAACATCTCTCCATGGGTCCTGAGAGAGGAAGCAGAGGCGCTATGTGTACCCCTTTCTACAATATTCAATACATCTATCGAAACAGGGAGATTGCCTGAGGCATGGAAGACAGCAAATGTAGTCACAATCTTTAAAAAAGGAAACAGACATGAAGCACTAAACTACAGACCAGTGTCACTGACATGTATAGTATGCAAAGTCATGGAGAAGATTATCAGGAGAAGAGTGGTGGTACACCTGGAAAGGAATGATCTCATCAACAGCAGCCAACATGGTTTCAGGGACGGGTAATCCTCTGTCACAAACATCCTGGAGTTCTATGACAGGGTGACAGCAGTAAGACAGAGAGAGGGGTTGATGGATTGCATTTTCTTGGACTGCAAGAAGGCGTTTGACACAGTTCCACACAAGAGATTAGTGCAAAAACTGGAGGACCAAGCAGGGATAACAGGGAAGGCACTACAATGGATCAGGGAACACTTGTCAGGAAGACAGCAGCGAGTCATGGTACGTGGCGAGGTGTCAGAGTGGGCACCTGTGACCAGCGGGGTCCCACAGGGGTCAGTCCTAGGACCAGTGCTGTTTCTGGTATTTGTGAAGACATGACGGAAGGAATGAACTCCGAAGTGTCCCTGTTTGCAGATGAAGTGAAGCTGATGAGAAGAATTCATTCGATCGAAGACCAGGCCGAACTACAAAGGGATCTGGACAGGCTGCAGACCTGGTCCAGCAATTGGCTCCTGGAGTTCAACCCCACCAAGTGCAAAGTCATAAAGATTGGGGAAGGGCAAAGAAGACCGCAGACGGAGTACAGTCTAGGGGGCCAGAGACTACAAACCTCACTCAAGGAAAAAGATCTTGGGGTGAGTATAACACCAGATACATCTCCTGAAGGGCACATCAACAAAATAACTGCTGCAGCATATGGGCGCCTAGCAAACCTCAGAACAGCATTCCGACATCTTAATAAGGAATCATTCAGGACCCTGTACACCGTGTACGTTAGGCCCATATTGGAGTATGCGGCACCAGTTTGGAACCCACACCTAGCCAAGCACGTAAAGAAACTAGAGAATGTGCAAAGGTTTGCAACAAGACTAGTCCCAGAGCTAAGGGGTATGTCCTACGAGGAGAGGTTAAGGGAAATCGACCTGACGACACTGGAGGACAGGAGAGATAGGGTGGACATGATAACGACATACAAAATACTGAGAGGAATTGACAAGGTGGACAAAGACAGGATGATCCGGAGATGGGACACAGCAACAAGGGGACACAGTTGGAAGTTGAAGACACAGATGAATCACAGAGATGTTAGGAAGTATTTCTTCAGCCACAGAGTAGCCAAGAAGTGGAATAGTTTGGGAAGCGATGTAGTGGAGGCAGGATCCATACATAGCTTTAAGCAGAGGTATGATAAAGCACACGGTTCAGGGAGAGTGACCTAGTAGCGACCAATTTAGAGGCGGGGCCAGGAGCTAGGACTCGACCCCTGCAACCTCAACTAGGTGAGTACACACACACACACACACACACACACACACACACCAGTGTGTGAAGTTAATGAGATTTAAATCAGATGAGGATCAGGCAGGGCTTCAAAGAGACCTGGACAGGCTGGACACCTGGTCCAGCAACTGGCTTCTCGAATTTAACCCCGCCAAATACAAAGTCATGAAGATCGGGGAAGGACAAAGAAGACCGCCGGCAGAGTATAGTCTAAGTGGCTAAAGACTGCAAACCTCACTCAAGGAAAAAGATCTTGGGGTGAGTATAATACCAAATACGTCTCCTGAGGCGCACATTAGTCAGATAACTGCTGCAGCATACGGGCGTCAGGCAAACCTAAGAATAGCATTCCGATACCTTAGTAAGGAATCGTTCAAGACACTGTACACTGTGTACGTCAGACCCATACTTGGAGTATGGAGCACCTGTTTGCAGCGACAAGGTTCCAGAGCTAAGGGGAATGTCCTACGAAGAAAGGTTAAGGGAAATCGGCCTGACGATACTGGAGGACAGAAGGGTTAGGGGAGACATAATAACGACATACAAAATACTACGTGGAATAGACAAGGTGGACAGAGACAGGATGTTCCGGTGAGGGGGCACAGCAACAAGGGGTCACAATTGCAAGTTGAAGACCCAGATGAGTCAAAGGGATGTTAGGAAGTATTTCTTCTGTCATAATGTAGTCAGGAAGTGGAATAGTCTAGCAAGTGATGCAGTGGATGCAGGAACCATACATAACTTTAAAACGAGGTATGATAAAGCTCATGGAGCGTTCAGTGAAGAGGCGGGGCCAGGAGCTAAGTCTTGACCCCTGCAACCACAATTAGGTGAGTACAATTAGGCGAGTACACACGCACACGCACACGCACACACGCACACACGCACACACACACGCACACACACACACACAAAAGAACCACATTGCCTTAAAATATATATTTATATTCTGCAGAGAGAGCAGCGAACAATATTTACAGAAAAATAGCCCAGCCTATCATAAATCCTTGTGGAGATAGTTTAAAATTCCGATAAGATGGAAGTTTTTTAGTTTAATATGTTTATTATGCACCCCATACCCATCCCCTAAGATGGAAACGTAGACCAATGCAATATAATGGGATCTTTTATTGAAAATAGTCAGTCAGTACGTTAGTTCTGTTAGCCCCCAAAGAAAAGAATATTCCATCTTTATTGTTCCAGAGTTCCTCATCACCCGCAGCCTCGTCCTACACAGTCTCCTAAATTGGAGAAAAATACAATAGAAATAACCCATAAGAAACATTTAAGAACTGATGGGAAACATACACGACACTAAAGGTAACTATATGGAATGTTAGTTGTAATATGTAAGGTTTATCTACCATATTAAGTGTTCGCAAGGAAGAAAATAAACAACAGTCCCGCCAGAGAGCAAAATATTTAAGTCATTTTCACACTCATCTGAAGGGAGGGTTGTACATCCCTGGACCTGGATGGTTACTGTCCATTAGCCTTATACTTACGTTGCATCCTAGGACAAAGTATAGCCAACTAACAGACTGTAAATGAAAACTGAACGGCGTTTCATTGGTACCTGGACCATTATCAAGGAGGTGGAATGTACAGCGTCTGCACTCTGAAGGAGGGGTGTTGATATGTTGCAGTTTTTAAGTGTAGTGTAGGCACGCCTCTGGCAAGACAGTGATGGACTGAATGATGATGACTAAAGTGTTTCTTCTTTTTTTGGTTCACCCTACCTTGGTGGGAAACGGCCGATGAGTTAATACATAAAAAAATATGAAAAATGTCGTTCACATACACAAGAAATATTAGCGGTCCCAGTACTGATCATTAAGAAACTCCGGTTGTCACCCATGCCCAATATTATATCATACAATCACTTTTTCTTCCCTTCCGTTTAGATATTCCTTTATTCACTGTAGTGCTTCTCTGTTACTCCCGCTCACCCCTCTAGCTTTCATCTCAGTCATTTGTGAGATACTGTGTCAAGCATCTCCAAAAATATGCAGTTTATCCATCCTCTCTTTCTTGCCTTCATTCTTATAAAACAGTGAAGAGTGGATGAAATAGAACAGGGGATTATGGGAAAAGAGCGATTGAGATAAGGGAGAGGAGGTGGAGTGAGTTAGGAAGAGAGAGCAAATAGGATCGAAGGATGGAGTGCAGTAAGGTAGGTCTGTGAGACATTATTTGCCATCTCTAAAACCGTGCTGGTTGAAGTCTACCATGATCAGTAGCTTTACTTAATTTGGCGTTTTTGAGCTACTTCTGGTGTATTGTCCTCATTTGCTTAACTGTAGTTTTCCTGTCTTGGTATTTAATGTTGTGTTGTAAATTACTGCGGGACCTATCTTGGATGGCGCTGTCTTGAGTGGGTACCATATTTTGTTTCCTTCCAGTTAGTGAGTTCCAGTTCTTAAATACCTGATTCCCTGGTCCTGGATTATGGATCAGGGAAAAAAAAAGGATGCATAGAGAAGTGAGAGTTAGGGTGACGTGCGGCTGTGATTCTTGTACCGGATGGGGTCAGTATTATGAATGTAGGTGAGGGGCAATAGAGTGGATGGGAAGAAGAGAATGAGGGGATGAGGGTGTTGGTCGAGGGGTGGTTGTGACGTCGATTCCTGCACTGGAATGAGTCAGGATTGTGGATGCATGTAAGGCAGGGTAAGCAGTTGGCTTATTTTTGGTTTTGGGTCAGTGTTTGAGTGGGGAAGTCCGATGGAGGTTGAAGAGGATTTATGTTGGCTTCCGCACCTATCATCGCATCCAGCTTCTCCATCTTGTATTATCTGTTTGATTCTCTCCCCCGTCTCCTCCCTCTCCCTTCTGTTCTGCCCCGATCGAGGTATACATGTTGACTATCTTATAGTTCTTGACAGCGGTTTCCTACTTATAATATGTTGCAACCCCTGAATGGGTTGCAATGATTATTATGTATATATGTAATTACCTTTACATTTAATTTTATATTGCTTATATTTGCGATAATAGCTAAATCGTAAATGTATTGCTTTATATTGTTATTTGACTTGTTAGGTAGGATGTAACATATGTGCTCAGTTCAAGTCTTGATTGTCTAACTACTGTAATTATCGCTCTTTGCTCGTTATTCTGCCGGCTTCTGTTTCTTGCTGGGCGACTGCTGTCCACGGAGCTATCACGTGATCGAGGGGGGGGGGTCCTCACCTCGCCTGAAGTATTCAGTCTGGTCTAGACTCTCTTGATGGTTGGACAGATTGTCTGTCTCATTATTCTTGTTAGTTCTGTAGAACTCTGTTCACAGAACCTTGTATAGACTTAGTGATTTTCGACGTTGTACTGAGGTTGTGTGTCGCATAGACACTTTGAGCATCTCAGGTCCTGAACTGTAGCTTCTGACCTAACGTTGTACTGGTATCTGTGTATTATCACAGTCGGTGATTTTCTTATGCTGAACTTAGATTCAGTATTATAGGAGTTTTATGACTTTCGTGGAGGATCTGCTGATGGTCCCTACTTAGTGTCGTTATATTATCTCCTTGATCCTGATTGCGTCGCAGTTGCTTGTTGTATGGCTATTGGGCTTAGCATTCTTTTTATTGTTCAAGCAGACTGTTCTGGTTGCCAGTCGGTCAAGAAGTTAGTTTATGTGAGGACTTTGTCAGTCACTTGTTTAAGTCTAGTCGAGTCTTGAGACATAGCGATCTACTTAGAGCACTTACACATATACACATAAACTTACTTGTACATATTTGTAATATCTTATTAAATGTTAATGTACCAGACGGTACTTAAGAGTTATAAATGTGATATGTGCTTTCAGCACAATAATATTGTACTCGAGAGATGTGATATTATTTTGATTACTGTGATTAATTTAATTTAATTTGATAATATACCTCTTGACTTAATAAATTTATTAAATTTTAATTTCTCTAGTTAGTAGCCTACCGGTTGTAATCCTGAAGCACTATTGAATCATACTGAATTCTAATGGATAATTGGACAAGGATACTGACTACTTGTTACGAAAACCCAGTAACAGGCTGGATGCTAGAAGGGCAGTCCTTTCTAGTATTCACTGGAGATCTCTAAGCTTTTAGAATCGCGTTTTTTGTAACATAATCCTTGTCTTGTGCCGTTTTTGTTAGCAAGCGTCAGTTATAGAGGGCGTATTTTGACCCTCGAATATCTTCCGACTCTCTGAATTTTTGTAATCTGCTTTATGGTAGCTTCTGTCAGTCCAGTAACATCCCGAATATCTTGTTCTTCCGTAGCCCATGAGTTGTTACCTGTCCTCCCACCGGCTTCATGAAAACCATGGATCATTAGCGCCCTCCCTCCTCCCCTTCAGATTGACTTGTCTGTTATCAGTTCTTTAGCTGCTCTTTTATCTCCTGTGCTTCCCGAGTCCAGAGAATATTTCTCACAGAGGTCTCTTTTCCTGTCTCTACTCTCTTTCTCTCTCGCTCTCTTCCTTTCTGTCTCTTCACCTGCTGTTTCCATTTATGTGTCTGCCTCCTTCCCCTTCCCTTCATTTTATTTAGTGTCTATTTTAGCCCTCTTAGAGGTGTGTGTGTGTGCGTGTGTGCGTGCGTGCTTGAGCACAAGCTAATGCATACATGCATGCATTTACAAAACCTGTACACAAGCACAGCTGTGAGACACGCTTTTCCCTGCTGCCATAGCAGAGTTTGTTGTATGTCAGCCATACCATGGTTTTAAACCAATTCATTCCAATTCACCAGTCGAGGAATTTGGCTTAATTAAAAGTGTAATATCTTTACGGAATAAAGTCACCTTGTACAAATATATTTAAATACTGCATGAGAAATAGTTGAAACAATATGAAGCCTAAAGAAATTCCTAATTTCAAGCCTGTCAGCCTATATGCCAATGATCAAGCAAGAAGTTTGGGTAGCTTAAAATAGAGGTTGGACTGATAATATGAGTGGGTTTGAGTCGGATCTGTCTAGCATGGGCCAGCAGGTCTACAGCAGTGTTCTTTCATTCTTATGTAACCCACATTTGATAATTATTCGTAATTCAACACTAATGATGTAAAAAATACATCGCAAAGTACTCTAAAGACACGCGCAAATGTTAGTGTGTGCAACTCGCTAGCACCCGACCCCAATACTCAGTGCGTACGTGTTCAGATACCATCTAGTTAGACAAAACTCGCATAGCTCAGTTTGCAGACCTTAAGGCAATCAAGAGACAGTCTATTCAATCGTGACAAGGGATGAGTCCGCAAAACTGGACATTGTGAGCTTTGTGGATGCCACTCACTATGGTTGCAAAAGCAAACCTTTTCTTGAGATCTGAGTCCATACGAGACAACCTAGGAGATAAAATCCACGCAAGGCAATGTATAGAATAAGTGTTTGTGTGCTCTCCCAAACATTTACATTGTGTAAGGTGTTTGTGTGTGAGGCTGTGTTAATGGAGACTGAGAAACAGCTCAAGTCATTCCCTGGTGGTTGGTAATGCCAACCGTCGTCCTCTGAAGAATTAAGTTCCCAATCTACGCTCATTATGGAGAATGTGTAAAGTGGGGCAAATACTTCACCGGCTCACTGCTACACAATATCAAACCCATCATGCAACATTATAAAATTAGAAAATAGAGTGGATAATTTGTTAGTTAATACAAGAAAGGGCCTGGTCATTGTTCCCAGCTGATAGGTAATAACACAAGTCTAACATCAATTATTGATAATTAAACGCTAAACAGACAAACAGCAATAATGTACAGATGTACATTAGAATAACCCAACATTACGCAAAGACATTAAACTTGCGGATAGTGTATTACAGTGTGTCACTAACAAAACACGTCCCTGTAATAAATGTTGCCATGCCCTCTTGCAAATTAAAACCACAAAGCACACCAGCCCTATGGGATTAGTAAGTTTATTCAAATACAGGTACCTTAAATACAGTTAAATTATCATACATAGTAGCATATGTGTAGACAGCCTAGAACAATTTTAAAAAAAGTGGAAGTAACTTATTTCCATTGGGCTCTTTGTTAGGATACCAAAACACCATTTACCTGCTACTTCCTTTCACTTGTGGTACAGCTGTACAGCCGGTTCGTCTCCTCTCTCAAGCTGTATCCTTCGTCCAGGCTAATGTGGCCTGTATCATCACCTGCCTAGGCTGCGTGCATAGGCTCACCATAGCTAGGATTATGATAATGACTCAATATGCGGGATATGGTATTTTGATATTTTTGTTATGATCACCATGCTGTCTGTGTATATTACCATTTTATGCTAGGATTATGATGTCTAATTTCTCTCATACACGTGCGTGCTCATTCTCACGCAAACAGGCTTTTCAACTTCCCATTGTGTTCGTGTTGTGGTCGTTTTTTTGTGCCCGCGATGTGGTTGTAGTCATATTTTGGTCATGTTGTGGTGGTCATGTTGTGGTCGTGTTTGTGGTCATGTTGTGTTTGTGTTGTGTTCGTGTTGTTGTGGTCGTGTTATTGTATTCGTGTTCTTGTTGTGTTCGTGTTGTCACGTTGTTGCTGTTGTGGTTTTGTTGTTGTGGTTCTGCTGTTGTGGTCATGTCGTTGTGGTAATGTTGTGGTAAAGTTGTTGTGGTCATGTTGTTGTTGTGGTCATGTTGTCATGGTTATGTTGTTGTGGTCATGTTGTTGTTGTGGTCATGTTGTTGTTGTGGTCATGTTGCTGTTGTGGTCATGTTGTTGTTGTGGTCATGTTGCTGTTGTGGTCATGTTGCTGTTGTGGTCATGTTGTTGTTGTGGTCATGTTGTCATGGTTATGTTGTTGTGGTCATGTTGTTGTTGTGGTCATGTTGTTGTTGTGGTCATGTTGTTGTTGTGGTCATGTTGTTGTTGTGGTCATGTTGCTGTTGTGGTCATGTTGTTGTTGTGGTCATGTTGCTGTTGTGGTCATGTTGTTGTTGTGTTCGTATTATTGTTGTCTATTATAATGTTCTTCGGAGTGTGATTTTGAATTCCGATTTGCAAAATTTTTTGTGCAGTCGTAAGCGTGTTGAAGTTAGATGATTTTATAGTGTGTTGTCACTGTCGATTCACTAATGACTGTTATCACGGTGCTTAGTGTTTCCTTGGGTTATCGCTTCATATTTCGCTTTTGATTCTGCCCAGATTTGGGCATTTATTGTTTTATATCGTCATATTCATCATTACCATTTGTTGTTGTTGTTCATTGGGAAGCGCTGAACCTGTAAGGGTTATATAAGGCTTTGAGAATGGGAGGCAATAAAGATTACTTCAAAGGGAGCATAGTAGCTACCATTTCTGGAATTAAGGGCCGTTCACCAGCATCAGGGCATCTCTTTTCCCCTTGACCTTGACACTGGTGAGGGGACCTTGACAGGAATAACACCATCGTGGCTACTGTCAGGGAGGCTAGAGTGGGAATAACACCACCATGGTTACTGTCAGGGAGGCTAGAGTGGGAATAACACCACCGTGGTTACTGTCAGGGAGGCTAGAGTGGGAATAACACCACCGTGGCTACTGTCAGGGAGGCTAGAATGGGAATAACACCACCATGGCTACTGTCAGGGAGGCTAGAGTGGGAATAACACCACCGTGGCTACTGTCAGGGAGGCTAGAGTGGGAATAACACCACCGTGGCTACTGTCAGGGAGGCTAGAGTGGGAATAACACCACCGTGGCTACTGTCAGGGAGGCTAGAGTGGGAATAACACCACCGTGGCTACTGTCAGGGAGGCTAGAGTGGGAATAACACCACCGTGGCTACTGTCAGGGAGGCTAAAGTGGGAATAACACCACCGTGGCTACTGTCAGGGAGGCTAGAGTGGGAATAACACCACCGTGACTACTGTCAGGGAGGCTAGAGTGGGAATAACACCACCGTGGCTACTGTCAGGGAGGCTAGAGTGGGAATAACACCACCGATGCTACTGTCAGGGAGGCTGGAGTGGGAATAACACCACCGTGGCTACTGTCAGGGAGGCTGGAGTGGGAATAACACCACCGTGACTACTGTCAGGGAGGCTGGAGTGGGAATAACACCACCGTGACTACTGTCAGGGAGGCTGGAGTGGGAATAACACCACCGTGGCTACTGTCAGGGAGGCTAGAGTGGGAATAACACCACCGTGACTACTGTCAGGGAGGCTAGAGTGGGAATAACACCACCGTGGCTACTGTCAGGGAGGCTGGAGTGGGAATAACACCACCGTGGCTACTGTCAGGGAGGCTGGAGTGGGAATAACACCACCGTGGCTACTGTCAGGGAGGCTGGAGTGGGAATAACACCACCGTGGCTAATGTCAGGGAGGCTGGAGTGGGAATAACACCACCGTGGCTACTGTCAGGGAGGCTAGAGTGGGAATAACACCACCGTGACTACTGTCAGGGTGGCTGGAGTGGGAATAACACCACCGTGACTACTGTCAGGGGGGCTGGAGTGGGAATAACACCACCGTGACTACTGTCAGGGAGGCTGGAGTGGGAATAACACCACCGTGGCTACTGTCAGGGAGGCTAGAGTGGGAATAACACCACCGTGGCTACTGTCAGGGAGGCTTGAGTGGGAATAACACCACCGTGGCTACTGTCAGGGAGGCTGGAGTGGGAATAACACCACCGTGACTACTGTCAGGGAGGCTGGAGTGGGAATAACACCACCGTGACTACTGTCAGGGAGGCTGGAGTGGGAATAACACCACCGTGGCTACTGTCAGGGAGGCTGGAGTGGGAATAACACCACCGTGACTACTGTCAGGGAGGCTGGAGTGGGAATAACACCACCGTGACTACTGTCAGGGAGGCTGGAGTGGGAATAACACCACCGTGACTACTGTCAGGGAGGCTGGAGTGGGAATAACACCACCGTGGCTACTGTCAGGGAGGCTGAAGTGGGAATAACACCACCGATGCTACTGTCAGGGAGGCTAGAGTGGGAATAACACCACCGTGGCTACTGTCAGGGAGGCTAGAGTGGGAATAACACCACCGGGGCTACTGTCAGGGAGGCTGTGAGTGGGAATAATACCACAGTGGCTACTGTCAGGGAGGCTAGAGTGGGAATAACACCACCGTGGCTACTGTCAGGGAGGCTGGAGTGGGAATAACACCACCGTGGCTACTGTCAGGGAGGCTGGAGTGGGAATAACACCACCGTGGCTACTGTCAGGGAGGCTGGAGTGGGAATAACACCACCGTGGCTACTGTCAGGGAGGCTGGAGTGGGAATAACACCACCGTGACTACTGTCAGGGAGGCTGGAGTGGGAATAACACCACCGTGGCTACTGTCAGGGAGGCTGGAGTGGGAATAACACCACCGTGACTACTGTCAGGGAGGCTGGAGTGGGAATAACACCACCGTGGCTACTGTCAGGGAGGCTGGAGTGGGAATAACACCACCGTGACTACTGTCAGGGAGGCTGGAGTGGGAATAACACCACCGTGGCTACTGTCAGGGAGGCTGAGTGGGAATAACACCACCGTGACTACTGTCAGGGAGGCTGGAGTGGGAATAACACCACCGTGACTACTGTCAGGGAGGCTGGAGTGGGAATAACACCACCGTGGCTACTGTCAGGGAGGCTGGAGTGGGAATAACACCACCGTGACTACTGTCAGGGAGGCTGGAGTGGGAATAACACCACCGTGGTTACTGTCAGGGAGGCTGGAGTGGGAATAACACCACCGTGACTACTGTCAGGGAGGCTGGAGTGGGAATAACACCACCGTGACTACTGTCAGGGAGGCTGGAGTGGGAATAACACCACCGTGACTACTGTCAGGGAGGCTGGAGTGGGAATAACACCACCGTGACTACTGTCAGGGAGGCTGGAGTGGGAATAACACCACCGTGACTACTGTCAGGGAGGCTGGAGTGGGAATAACACCACCGTGACTACTGTCAGGGAGGCTGGAGTGGGAATAACACCACCGTGACTACTGTCAGGGAGGCTGGAGTGGGAATAACACCACCGTGGCTACTGTCAGGGAGGCTGGAGTGGGAATAACACCACCGTGGCTACTGTCAGGGAGGCTGGAGTGGGAATAACACCACCATGACTACTGTCAGGAAGGCTGGAGTGGGAATAACACCACCGTGGCTACTGTCAGGGA
>NC_091365.1:12958531-12971031 GCF_038502225.1 Cherax quadricarinatus | reverse complement strand
TTAAAATTAAGTCCTCTCTAAAATTTTCTCTTATACGTTTAAAGATATATTTTTTTCATTAATTTTAATGTAAATTTTTTTAATTTTGCTCCAGAAGAATCTCTGAAAACTTACCTAACCTTATTATAGCAAGAAAAATTTATTTTAGCCTGTTACAAAAAACGCGATTCTAAAAGCTTAGAGATCTCCAGTGAATACTAGTAAGGACTGCCCTTCTAGCATCCAGCCTGTTACTGGGTTTTCGTAACAAGTAGTCAGTATCCTTGTCCAATTATCCATTGAAATTCAGTATGGTTCAATAGTGCTTTAGGATTACAACTGGTAGGCTACTAACTAGAGAAATTAAAATTTAATAAATTAATTAAGTCTAGAGGTATATTATCAAAGTAAATTAAATCACAGCAATCAAAATAAAATCAATCTCTCGAGTTCAATATTATTGTGCTGAAAGCACATATCACATTTATAATCCTTAAGTACCGTCAGGTACATTAACATTTAATAAGATATTACAAATATGTACAAGTAAGTGTGAGTATGCGTTTAAGTGCTCTTAAGTAGTTAGCTATGTCTCAAGACTCGAATAAGACTTAAACAAGTGACTGACAAAGTCCTCAAATAAACTAACTTCTTGACCGAGTGGTAACCCTAACAGTTTGCTTGAGCAAAAAAGAATGCTAAGCCCAATAGCAATGCAATATCAAGCGACTGCGACACAGAATCAGGAACAAGGAGATAATATAACGACACTAAGTAGGGACCATCTGCAGATCCTCCACAAAAGTTACAAAACTCCCATAATACTGAATCTACGTTCAGCATAGGAAAACCCGACTGTGACAATGCACAGAAACCAGTACAAAATTAGGTCAGAAGCTATAGCTAAGGACCTGAGATGTTCAGAGTGTCTATGTGACACACAACCTCAGTACAACGTCGAAAATCACTAAGTCTATACAATGTTCTGTGAACAGAGTTCTACAGAACTAACAAGAATAATGAGACAGACAATCTGTCCAACCAGCAAGCGAGTCTCGAGCAGACTGACTACTTCACGAGAGGTGAGGACACCCCCCCCTCGATCACGTGATAGCTACGTGGACAACTGCAGCTCAGAAGCCGGCAATATAACGAGCGACAAGCGATAATTACAGTAGTTTGACAATCAAGACTAACTGAGCACATTTTATATACATCCTAACAACATAAGTCAAATAAGAATATAAAGCAATATATTTACGATTTAGCTATTATCGCAAATATAAGCAATATAAAATTAAATGAAAAGGTAATATACATTATATATACATAATAATCATTGTAACCCATTCAGGGGTTGCAACATAGCCTAACCCAACTAAATATATTTTGGATTTGTTTACAGTAATTTAAAACTAAACAAACAATGAAATATATTTTTTTCGTTAGGTTCAGAATGATTTTGGCGAAATTATTGCATACACAAATTTTCACTTGTCCTATATGGCAAGATGAGCGTTGCTATTTAAGCCAAGATCGCAAGTTCTGCCTATTCGGCACGACATGTGTGTATATATATATATATATATATATATATGTGTGTGTGTGTGTGTACTCACCTAGTTGGGGTTGCGGGGGTCGAGTCCGAGCTCCTGGCCCCGTGTGTGTGTGTGTCGTGCCGTATATGTAAAATTAAGTCATCTAAAATTTTCTCTTATACATTTAAAGATGTATTTTGTACCAAAAGCACCTTAGGAAATTTACCGAACCTTATTTTTTCAAAAACGCGATTTAATTTGGCCTAATCAAACGAAATGTATTTTATAAGTTT
Organism: Cherax quadricarinatus; assembly: GCF_038502225.1. Lineage (NCBI taxonomy): Eukaryota > Metazoa > Arthropoda > Malacostraca > Decapoda > Parastacidae > Cherax > Cherax quadricarinatus. Next base: position 12,969,221 of record NC_091365.1, on the reverse strand, counting down.
ATAATAAATAATAAACACAATTAAATGCATTTTTTTCGGTAGGTTCAGAATGATTTTTGCGAAATTATTGCATTCACAACTTTTTTCTTGCCCTATTCGGCAATAAGTGCGTTGCTATTTAAGCCAAGATCGCAAGTTTTACGTATTCGGCACGACATATATATATATATAACTATCACCTTATCTAAGAATCAGGAGGTATCCTAGGAAGAATCTTTACTGTGAATCTAACATTTGATTTCGAGCCTTGATACACATATCAAAACCCGTTCTGAAACCAATTTGATGACCTTTACACCATGGTTCTCAACCAATGGACCACGGACCCCGAGGGAGCTCCGGACCTCTGGGACGCCAGTGATTTACGCCAAGGAGTCTGCGAAGCGTCACTGAGCTTTGAATTTTCTGTCATTATATATATCTTCTCAAGCCTAAAAAATGCATTTATTTGCATGTGAAGATCTGTGAAATATTTTAGGGTTAAAAAGTGACCATAGCACTAAAAAAAAATATAAAAAAATTTCTCTAGACAAGAAAATGTTTGAAGAGGAAGAGGGCATTCATGTGCACAAGAAGAGGGAGTGGAAGAGGGCTCAGTTGTACGCTTGAATAAAGAGGTTGTGGAGGAGTTGCGGGTATAATTCAAGCGGTGATAAAATAGTAAGAGAAGACGATATAATATGCATGTGAATACAGAGGAAGATCGAACGAAGGAAACATGGGAGAAGTGGAAGGGAAGATGGAGATTCAGTGCTGGAGTGAATGTAAACAAAGACAGGGAAATATAGGAGCAAGACTGAGAGTGGAAGTCGAGGAGGAACAAGTGAAGATAAAGGAACAGACGGGTTTGAGGACAAGTTGAAGAGAAGCAGGCAAGTGTAAGAAGGAGAAGAAGAGAAGAAAGGAGAAATATAGCAAGTGCGGAGAGCGGAGGGAACTTCAGAAACATGATTTACATTTTAATCTTATCGCTGCTATAAATTGTTGCAACTCGAGAACTGTATACATATTAGGACGATAAATTCCCACAAGGCTAAGGTGAGGGAAGGATGGAGAGAGAGAGAGAGAGAGAGAGAGAGAGAGAGAGAGAGAGAGAGAGAGAGAGAGAGAGAGAGAGAGAGAGTACATGGGATACATAGAGGAACTGAAAAGCCAAGCCGAGGCTATCTGCTGAAAACTATCTATTTTTATCTTGATAATGGTCTATTATATATTACCTAGGATTAGGGCTCAGCTTTGATAATAATATTACCTAGATCTATGAAATAAGTGTTTGTACGTATGTGTGTATGAGAGAGAGAGAGAAAGAGAGAGAGAGAGAGAGCCTTCAACATAGGAGGGATGTGGGTGGCCTTACTGTTATGTACAAGGCCAATATTGTCAAAATATCACACTTGGATCCACTTCGAGGACAGCGTGAAACAAGCTTTTATACCACAAGACGGGCAGAAAGCAGCAACTTCACTCTGGCTGTACCCTTCTCCAGAACATCACTCCATCTGAGATCATACATACCCAGGATGACTCGAGTATGGAACACATTCGTACAGCATAATGATGTCAACGAGATAAAGTCAGTTGATCAAATGAAAATGCTGGCCCACAGATGGCTCCAACTTCATCCTGTTCCCTACTTGTATGTCTCATAATAAAAACGCTTTCAAATGAGCTGATGTAGGTAACAGCTCTTAGCTTGCCAATAAAGTTAGGAATCCTTAACCTGTAAATAGCTTGTCAATAAAGCTAGGGATCCTTAACCTTGTCAAACCCTGTGTAAAAAAAAAAATACACACATGCAGGAAGACTGGCAACGCTCCAAACTGGAAAATATAAGAGAGAACACGTTACCACAAAAAATATACATAGAAACACGAAAAAAACAGAAGCAAAACACTGTGTAAAATTCAAGAGAGAGGTGAATACACAAGCTGTGATATTTTCCCGTGGAATTGTGGAAAGGTCAGATTATTGCGTGCTCTAACAAGAAAGAGAAGGGGAGGGGTAGAGAGGGGAAAGAGGTACGGAGAGGCTGGGAGGGAGTAGGGAGAGGTAGGAGGAAAGGGATGAAAGGAGAGAGGAAGAGAAAGAAAATGAGGGAGAAAAACAAAGCAGGAAGAAAAGGGGAGAAGAAGGGAAGGGAAAAGAGGGAAAGAAGAGGAGGGAAGGGGGAAAAGGAGGAAAGAGGATTGAGAGAGAGAGGATGGGTTACCCATCACAGCTAAGAATTGCCTAGTATGGACCAGTAGGCCTACTGCAGTGTTCATCAGAAACATCCAGTATCTTGAAGAGGCCTAAGAGGGCTACCCCTGTACTCTCAAGTCTAGAACCTGTGATATGCAAACCACAGAAATAGATTGGTTATAATGGTCCAAGTCGGACCGAAACATCGTCATAACTTTCATTCCATGTGCAGGTTTTTTTAGTATTATTCCAGTCACGGCATTATGCCGTTTTATTCTTCTGTTTCTAACATGAGTCGCTAACATCACTAGAATCGTTTCGTTATTTAGTTATTCCATAAGTGGTTAGTATTACTATAATCACTAGGTTATTTAATGTTTCTAAAATAAGTAGTCAGTTTCGCTCAAAATTTACAGCGGATAATAAAATTGCTAGACAAGTTAACAATATTCTACACTCGTGGTCATTTTGCCGCTATCCTGACTAATTTACTGTCATATAATTAACAGAGGCACCTTTTTCAAAATAATTCTTAGTGTTTTAATAGCAATCCAAACCATAGTTACCATCTATTTAAAGCCATCAGATGTAAATCACACAAATTTTGACGAAAGGGAAAATCTCCCCGCCATTTAGGCTGAAAAGTGGGAGGCTGCTGGAAGAGAGAATGCTGATTTAGATGTAGATAGGAAGTGAAGTTGGAAGAAAACGGGCGAACTAGAATACTCAAAAGGAGGCAAAGGTAATGTGGGATATGGGAAGTGTTAGAGAAAGGATGTTGAAGAGAAAAGAGAAAGAAGTGATTGAGGAAGAGAAAGAATTACAGATATGTAATTAGTCATCAATATTTCAGGGCAGGAGTTGCATCCTCTATAAATGATTAACCTGACAATCTCAGTTTTCTGAAGGTCGTGTGAAGAATCATATTTATTACTTGTCCAAATACAGCCGTGATCGCTAGTAAATATAACCTTCACCAGCCTTGTCAACAGTGAAGAAATGTCACGTTGATTATTACATTCATGGGAAGCGCTAAACCATGGAATAAGAGGTAATCAGGTCCGATCCAAGGAAGGGGAAGATACCCCCTAGTTCCTTGGAGGAAAAATCCTTCATTAGATTCAAGGGAACCCTCCCCCACTAAGAGAGAGGCGTCTCCTGTTGCTACCACTGAAACATTGCACAGCTCCTGATGACGCACTGAGTAGTGTGAAAGTACTTGAACTAAAGATTCCCTCCCCCCCCCACCGTGGCTTGTCTTGCATTGTTAAGATCGTCTGTCTGCGATTGTCTGCAAATATAAATTATATATATATATATTATATATATATATATATATATATATATATATATATATATATATATATATATATATATATATAAAGGAATGTTACAGATTTCGAGAGAGAGACGTACTATATTCTGTAAATATCTACGTATGACTAAATGGTCATGAAATTTCTAAATATAAAAAATCAGTTCAAGTGAAGACAAGATGGACAACGACAGAAGCAGCAGCAGCAGCAGGAACAACAACAACAACAACAACAGCGACGCTAACGACATAAACAACAATAATTATTGTGGTAAAAACAATTCACAGAATTTAGGTCATGATCCTTCTCCCCTGGGTTGTTCCTGGTGTGTCCATTCTCTCTCTGTCTCTCTCTCTCTCTCTCTCATTCCGCCTTCCTTCCCTCCTTCCTCTCCCACTTTACTTTTCTCATCATCTCTCCCTATCCACTTAGTGCTTCACACTCCCTTCCTTTGATCTTCCTTCTCACCTTTCTACCCTTCTCCTTGCAGCTCTATACCTTATCACACATACTCTGTCCCCCTTCCTTTTTCCTTCTTTCATTTCACCCCTCCTTTCACTCTTTATTTATTCCTTCTCTCCTCTAGTATCACATGCCATAATTTCACTCGATCTTCTCCCTTCAATTTTTTTTACACAGGAATTTACAAGGTTAGGTTTCGGGTTCCTAACTTTATTTACAAGCTAATAGCTGTTACCTACATCAGCTCATTCGGAAGCCATTTTATTGTTAAAAGATATACAGTTGGAGCCATCTGTGGAGCAGCGATTTCATTTGATCAAGTGACACTTTTGTTAGTGTCATTATGCTGTACGAATATGCTCTAGGCATCACCCTCTCTCTCTCTCTCTCTCTCTCTCTCTCTCTCTCATTTCACTCGCATCTCTCGTCTCCTCTGTCATTCCTATCAACTCTAATTCTCAATGTCACACCACTCCTTCCCTTCCACTCTTGTGTTAACACCACTCTCCTCCTCCCTCGTGCTCACACCACCCTCCCTGGTGGTAGCATCTCTCTCTCTCTTTCCCTCCCTCTCCCCCCGTCATGTTCACACCACTCCCTCCCTCCCTCCTCGTGGTAACACCACGCTCTTTCTCCCTCACTCATGCTCACACCACTCTCTTCCTCCCTTGTGCTAACACCACCCCTCCCTCCCCCCTCTCTCTCATTCTCACACCACTCCCTCCTCGTGCTGGCACCACTCCCTCTCCCTTCCCTCTCTACCACTTGCACACACCACTCCCTCCTAGTGCTAACACCACTCTCCTCCCTCTCGTGCTCACACTCCCACCCCTCCCTCGTGCTCACACCACCCTCCCTCGTGCTCACACCACCCTCCCTCGTGCTCACACCACCCTCCCTCGTGCTCACACCACCCTCCCTCGTGCTCACACCACCCTCCCTCGTGCTCACACCACCCTCCCTCGTGCTCACACCACCCTCCCTCGTGCTCACACCACCCTCCCTCGTGCACGCACCACTCCCTGCAACATACACGAGACAGACCACAGTGGTCATGAATAACAAACTCAGCATCACATATTCACCAGCTACGCACCTCAGAGGGAAGGTAGCATCTACCCCCCTAGTTTCTTGTCTCCACAAGCAGAACAGAAGTTATGCATTGAATTTAAATAACATCTTGAGAAAGGGAGAATTTTCACTTATTCATCCCTAACACTGGGTAAATAGAGGAGAGAAGGGAATGTTTAAGTGTTAAAGAAAGCCAAGATAAAAGTGGAAAGAGGAAAGATTATGTGGTGCGAAACTCGAAGGAAATTCTTGGGTGTTGGAGGTCCCAGCGGGGAGGTAATGAGAGGTAAATTGAGTTTTAAAAAATATCGAGAAGAAAGATGATGGAAGGAGGTCAGTGTTGTACAGTGTTGGTGTGGTTGTACAGTGTTAGTGTGGTTGTATTGTTACAGTCTGGATGTACAGTGTTGGTGTGGTTGTACAGTGTTGATGTGGTAGTACAGTGTTGATGTGATTGTACAGTGATAGCTTAGTAGTACAGTTACAGTCTAGGAGTACTGTTGCATTCTAGGACAGCTTTGCAGTCTACTAGCACAATATTACAGCTAATTATTACAGTATTAGCCTAATGTTACATTGCTAATGCCTGATAGTACAATATTAGAACCTGATAGTACAATTTTAGAGTTTATAAGTCAGTGTTGGAACCTAGAAGTCTACCGTTGGAACCTAGAAGTATAAGGTTAGAAGCTGGAAGTCTACTGTTAATCCTGTTGGGATGCTGGTGGTGAATGCTCCCTAAAATCAAGGTAAAGTGAGAAGAGAAAACATATTTGAAGACTTAGACACACGTACAACACCTTGATAAAGTCACTGGATGACGATACGTCTAAAAATAAAGATGCCCAGACGTTGCACAGATGTCCAATTCTTCGTCTTGTCAGTATTATATATTTTTTAAATAGAATACATATTTTGTTGACGTGAACACTATGTAATCACTACTGTGACCTGTGTGCCATACAAGGTTGGTTGGATGGTTAGGTTGATTGGTTACTGGGACTGACAGCTATCAACTACAAGAGGATCATTAATGCTACATGTCACCTGTTTACCATCAGTCAAGAATACTTTAGTCCCTTAAGGGATTAATATAAATTCTCAGCATATATCCCTGAAATGTATAGTTCTATCTGTGGATATATCCTGTGGTAAATTGGTTAGTAGCTCTCGTTAATAGGATTTATAACTTATCGATTACATTAGGGCCAATAATGTCACTTCTTAGCAGCCAGTCAAAATACTTGAATTCCTAAAAAAGGGGTTAAACCAAATGCTCAGAAAATGGACACTAAGACAGTGACGCTGTCACAGTCAAACGTGTGACTGTGACAGTAATATGGTAACGTGATTATTTGACTGTCACTTTTTGACGTTTTGTTTTGCTGATTTTTCTATTTCAAAGTTTTATGTTTATATTTTAAATATTTATTTAATGACTGTTATTTATTGGTATTGCCCAGCCAAGTTTTATCTCAGGATATCTATACCAAAAATAATAATTATATTATTATTATTAATAGCATTAAAAGTAATATTTTTTATTATTTTTATTATGAAGGGAAGCATCAAACATTATGTTTATTCAGCGTCTCATACTTACAGAATTTAGGAATAGAGTTGTCAGGACGCAGGGGCGGTGCTGCCATCTATTGCGGGCACTTTGAACTCCTGTGAACACTTTAAAGTTGATTAGTGGACTATCCCGGAACAACGTAAAACTTCTATACTTATGTAAGAATAATTTTTAGCTGAAATTAGGGAATTTTTTAAAAGCGATTGAAAGAGCTCTTTACAACTAGTCAAGAATACTTACACTGTATATTTACACTGAGTGGACATGTTTCAGAACACCTGTTGTCCCTGTTCACCTAGAAGTAGGTACCTGGGTGTTAGTTGATTAGTGTGGGTCGCATCCTGGGTGGCTAACCCTCTGGGTTAAAAATCCGAACAAATCTTATCTTATCCTTCCGACAGTGGTGAAGAAAAGATATTGAAGAACGAACTTTCTTTTGGTGAACGTTTCTCTGCATAGCTAAACGTTGTCCCCAATACCTTGTTCTTCAACGTATCCTTTCACTCATTATGTCACATAAGCAGTGAAAGGAGTATATAGATTTTTGTTATCAAGGTCTTCCGAGGTCTCCAGACCTTTAGATTAACCTCTACCCATAACAGTTTCAAGTTAACCTAAGAGAGAGAGAGATCACTCAAACTTATATTATCTCTCTCTCTCTCTTTCTCTCTTTCTCACTCAAATTTTCTGTCCTTCCCATTCCACTTTTTGCTTCTTGATAATGTAGAAAAATGCATAAATTAGGCTGAGAGACTGACTATCTCTCAGGCTGAGGGACTGATCACCTCATATTACCACTCAACTTCTACAATTTCCAGTATTGTAATCTCCGAACTCTTGACGATATTCTCATTGTGCTACACAAAATCATACAATGTGTATTAAAAATAATAATAATATTATTATTATTAGTAGTAGTAGTAGTAGTAGTAACAGCAGCAGTAGTAACATAATGTTCTAAAGTCCTCCAACATGATGAAACTCGTTAACAATAAAATGGCTATTATACCATAAGACGAGCAGCCAATATCAGTTTAATTCCAGCTGTACTCTTTTCATTTCTCATTATTCATACCTGGAAAATATTCCCACTGAAGATTAAAGATGCATAAAATTAGTAGTATAAATAAGCGCTAAACACAAAGGTCATACAGCATGCATTAAATTAATACACCATACAAGAACTATACAAATGGCTCCGTCACCCTATATACATTATGAATATCATACATAATGATACGAAAGGTAATCATTCAAAGCCATATCGAACACATGACAGAACACAAACTGATGTTACACATTGTGTGTGTGTGTGTGTGTGTGTGTGTGTGTGTGTGTGTGTGTGTGTGTGTATACCTACCTATTTGTATTCACCTATTTGTGATTGCAGGGATCGAGTCGTAGCTCCTGTCCCCGCCTCTTTGCTGGTCGTTACTAGGTCCACACACTCCCTGCACCAAGAGCTTTATCGTACCTCTGTGTGTGTATGTGTGTGACCTCACCTACTCTACTACATGTGGTTGCAGGGGTCGAGTCACAGCTCCTGGTCTTCCCTCTTCGCTGGGTTCACACTCTCCTGGTTTCGAGAGCATTACCTCTTTAAAAAAAGGTTCGATTGTGTGTGTGTGTGTGTGTGTGTGTGTGTGAGAGAGAGAGAGAGAGAGAGAGAGAGAGAGAGAGAGAGAGAGAGAGAGAGAGAGAGAGAGAGATAGCGATTGTGGGCGGCAGCATATGCCCGCCCAGCTCGAGGTTCTGTGTTATAGATGAAGGCCTGATGGCTTATCAAACATTAAGGGATTTCATTCCACGAGATAATAGGATCGGATATTTGATAATGCACTTTTTAAACACCAGACTGAGTCTCATGACGACGCCTTCACTTACAAAGGGAAGCAGACGCTGCAAGACTTGATCATTTATGGAACTTATGAATTTTCGACTCTGAGACAAAACTTAATGTAGTTGCTTTTATGCAAAAAACTAGTGTTGATATTAAAAATGGCGTTTTTTGTCGTTCGTGGAAGTTAGTTCGTACTTTTGTCCTTTGTAAGATTTTACTCATGTCAAGAAATAAACACATTAAATTTTTTTTTTTACAAAATGGTGTAATGGAATGTTGAAGATATTTCGAGTCAAATAACTCTGATGCTTCACGAAGTACAAGCGGCTGTGATGCTCTATCACAAGGCACTTTAATCCTTCCTTACATCAAACCTGATTACTTCCCTCTCGGAGATTACTATGCTCACCGCATTAGGCAACAATAATTGCCTCAAAGCAGAATAAAGTTAACGACATCTTGCGAACTTACTCTTAAAAGCAAATTTATAACTATAACAGCACGTTTTTTTTTTTGCTTGAGACTTGTACTCAGCTTTGACATTCTTAGAGACATGTACTCGGCTTCGACATTCTTAGAGACGTGCACTCGGCTTTGACATTCTTAGGGACTTGTACTCACTTTGACATTCTTAGAGACGTGTACTCGGCTTTGACATTCTTAGAGACGTGTACTCGGCTTTGACATTCTTAGAGACGTGTACTCGGCTTTGACATTCTTAGAGACGTGTACTAGGCTTTGACATTCTTAGAGACGTGTACTCGGCTTTGACATTCTTAGAGACGTGTACTCGGCTTTGACATTCTTAGAGACGTGTACTCGGCTTTGACATTCTTAGAGACGTGTACTAGGCTTTGACATTCTTAGAGACGTGTACTCGGCTTTGACATTCTTAGAGACGTGTACTCGGCTTTGACATTCTTAGAGACGTGTACTCGGCTTTGACATTCTTAGAGACGTGTACTAGGCTTTGACATTCTTAGAGACGTGTACTCGGCTTTGACATTCTTAGAGACGTGTACTCGGCTTTGACATTCTTAGAGACGTGTACTCGGCTTTGACATTCTTAGAGACGTGTACTCGGCTTTGACATTCTTAGAGACGTGTACTCAGCTTTGACATTCTTAGAGACGTGTACTCGGCTTTGACATTCTTAGAGACTTGTACTCAGCTTTGGCATTCTTAGAGACGTGTACTCAGCTTTGACATTCTTAGAGATGTGTACTCAGCTTTGACATTCTTAGAGACGTGTACTCAGCTTTGACATTCTTAGAGACGTGTACTCAGCTTTGACATTCTTAGAGACGTGTACTCAGCTTTGACATTCTTAGAGACGTGTACTCAGCTTTGACATTCTTAGAGACGTGTACTCAGCTTTGACATTCTTAGAGACGTGTACTCAGCTTTGACATTCTTAGAGACGTGTACTCAGCTTTGACATTCTTAGAGACGTGTACTCAGCTTTGACATTCTTAGAGACGTGTACTCAGCTTTGACATTCTTAGAGACGTGTACTCAGCTTTGACATTCTTAGAGACGTGTACTCAGCTTTGACATTCTTAGAGACGTGTACTCAGCTTTGGCATTCTTAGAGACGTGTACTCGGCTTTGACATTCTTAGAGACGTGTACTCAGCTTTGGCATTCTTAGAGACGTGTACTCAGCTTTGGCATTCTTAGAGACGTGTACTCGGCTTTGACATTCTTAGAGACGTGTACTCAGCTTTGACATTCTTAGAGACGTGTACTCAGCTTTGACATTCTTAGAGACGTGTACTCGGCTTCGACATTCTTAGAGACGTGTACTCGGCTTTGACATTCTTAGAGACGTGTACTCAGCTTTGGCATTCTTAGAGACGTGTACTCAGCTTTGGCATTCTTAGAGACGTGTACTCGGCTTTGACATTCTTAGAGACGTGTACTCGGCTTTGACATTCTTAGAGACGTGTACTCGGCTTTGACATTCTTAGAGACGTGTACTCGGCTTTGACATTCTTAGAGACGTGTACTCGGCTTTGACATTCTTAGAGACGTGTACTCGGCTTTGACATTCTTAGAGACGTGTACTCAGCTTTGACATCATTAGAAATGCATCCAATTATACTATAAATAAATTAATAGTATATACTATATATCTCAGTGTTATAAAAAATCCGTTGCAATATTGCCAATATTTTCACAACTTATCCCTCTAGAAGCAATAAAATAATTTTAATAACCGTCCATATAATGTTGCATTTGTCTT